>NC_141077.1:23311258-23458758 GCF_041138505.1 Cibotium barometz
CATTGTGATGAGCATCACGCTTGTTCGGTGACACCAGCGATGTGGCAGCCTATTGTAGGTCCGCATGACATGATGCGCATGTATGGCATCATAGGTGGCCGTAGAGTCAGTTTTTATCGATGATGGAGCTAGCCACAACTTCTTGAACTACTCGTTAGTCAAAAAGTTGGGGTTGACTGAGACCCAGAGCGATCATGAGTATAGTGTTGGCCTAGCCAACGGGTATGAGAATGTTGAGATATCGAGCTCTAGTGAGGCGGTGGACACTGATGACCCGCTTGGGGGATAGGCCCCACACTTACACCACTGGCATGGTTGGTGAGATCATGGGAGATATGCGGCCAGCGGAAGGACAGGCTGTGTGACAGCCATTCTAGAGACTGGCATAGTTATAGCGCCAGCTCATTTAGTCGGGTTCACACTATAGAGAACCCGTGTATGTATTGGTTGAGTACCTTTCATATTGTGTGTACTCTTATTCTTGTATATGGTGTGTTGAGTGTTGAATAGAGAAGAAGAAGATTTTCAGCCTCTCACCTTGTGTGTTCTCTATTAGGGTTTTGTGAGTGTGTGTGTGTGCTTGCAAGAGCTCAAGCTCTCTCCCCCCTGCATCTTTTCATGGTATCAGAGCCTGGTTCATGCTAAGGGCTGAGCTGCAAGCAAGAGAACCACAAGAAGCGGTACGAGGGTAAGAGCTTCAACTACTCTTCTCTATTGTGTTGGTGACTACACCCTTGTCGGGAGCTCTACGGGAGGCACCGGCAAACGGTCTCTGATTGAGGAGCTTTCTTCGCGGGAGTAAAGCTATAGGGCAACTAGACTGAAATTTTTGGGCCGAAAACGCGTTTCGGGCACGTCTGGACCTCCGTTTTTCAGAAAGCAGGCGATTTCGAGCACTGCGGGTAAGTCATCGATTCTCTGCAGAACTCTGTTTTAAGAACTGCAAGAAGACAGATTGACTGTGCAGACACTGTGGGTGCTGCAAAGAGGTCTACAGTTGCCATTGGGTGTATGTATGCACATTGAAGTCACTGTTGGTGACATTTGAGAGTACTAGAGTACCGCTGTGCAGAAAATACAGCAGTTTGTGCAGAAAAACCAGAGTGCAGTTCTGGTAAAATTGTGTGTTTGGCAAGATGTCTAATGATGGCATAACACAGATTGTGGCTGAGAAGCTGGATAAGAATAACTTCCATGCTTGGAGGTTCAGGTTGACAAATTTCCTGATGGGAAAAGGCTATTGGGACTACATAGAAGGTGAGCATGAAGAGGCACCGGAGATACCGGATATAAATCCGACTGCTGCAGATGTGAAAGAGTTTAAAGACTGGAACCAAGGAGCTAGGAAGGTTATGTATTGGCTTTCCATTAGTATACAGGACACCATGATTGGGCACATTCAGGATGCCAAGTCCCCCAAGGAGGCGTGGGACACCTTGGTAAAGCTTTATGAAACAAATACCAAGGCACGTAAAGCAATGGTCTTCACATCAGATGGATGTAAAGAATGCATTCTTGCATGGGGATTTGCAAGAAGAGGTGTATATGTTGCAGCCACCTGGTTATGAGGATGAGGGTCACCCCGAGCATGTTTGCAGGTTGAAGAAAGCCTTGTATGGCTTAAAGCAAGCACCAAGAGCATGGTCTGACAAGATTTCTGAATATCTTGTCACTATTGGCTTTCATGTAGCCAATGCAGATTTCTCATTGTATGTGAGACATGGTGATAGAGGAGTTGTGCTTGTTGTCATCTATGTAGATGACTTGATCATTACGGGGGACCATGATGCAGAGATCTTTGATGTAAAGATCCTACTTAGACAGAAGTTCGAGATGAAGGATCTGGGGGAGCTCAGATATTTCTTGGGCATTGAGGTGATTAGGTCACCACATGGTATTGGATTACTGCAGAGACAGTATGGCTTGGACATGTTGTCCAAGTATGGTATGACAGGCTGTAAGCCTATTTCTGTGCCATTGGATCAGAATGGCAAGTTGAGTGCAGATTCAGGAGAGATCTTGGAGGATCCTACTATGTACAGGAGCATAGTAGGAAGTTTGATCTACATGACGATCACCAGACCAGATTTGAGCTATGCTGTTGGGTTGGTGAGTCAGTTTATGCAGGTTCCACGGAAATCGCATTTGGATGCAGTGAGACGCATACTGAGGTATGTGAAGTCTACTTTGCATTGTGGACTATTCTATGAGACTGGGACATAGATATGTGTACATGGGTACACAGATGCTGATTGGGCTGGTAGTATCTCAGACAGAAGATCTACCAGTGGATTCATGTTTTCTTTGGGGAGTGCTGCTGTTACTTGGAGCAGCAAGAAGCAGCCTACGGTTGCTCTATCTAGTACAGAGGCCGAGTATAGAGGAGCTGCTATGGCAGCATGTGAGGTAGCTTGGTTGAGAAAGCTACTTGCAAATTTGGGTCTATCAGTGGATAGACAAGTTGTCATTTTCTGTGACAACATTAGCAGTATACAGTTGGCCAGGGACCCAGTCTTTCATGCTCGTACGAAGCACATAGAGGTCCACTACCACTTCGTCAGAGAGAAGGTCTTGGCAGGAGACCTTGACCTTGTCTATGTCAGCACAGAGGATCAGGTAGCTGACATCTTCACCAAAGCATTGGGTACAGAGAAGCTCCGCAGATTCAGGGCTTCACTTGAGATGGAGTTGAGCTCGAGGGGGAGTGTTGAGATATCGAGCTCTAGTGAGGCGGTGGACACTGATGACCCGCCTGGGGGATAGGCCCCACACTTACACCACTGGCATGGTTGGTGAGATCATGGGAGATATGCGGCCAGTGGGATGACAGGCTGTGTGACAGCCATTCTAGAGACTGGCATAGTTATAGCGCCAGCTCATTTAGTCGGGTTCACACTATAGAGAACCCGTGTATGTATTGGTTGAGTACCTTTCATATTGTGTGTACTCTTATTCTTGTATATGGTGTGTTGAGTGTTTAATAGAGAAGAAGAAGATTTTCAGCCTCTCACCTTGTGTGTTCTCTATTAGGGCTTTGTGAGTGTGTGTGTGTGCTTGCAAGAGCTCAAGCTCTCTCCCCCCCTGCATCTTTTCAGAGAAAACGGTATGGAATACCGTATTATTGGGGGTCCCATTATCTATGCAGGACTACGAGGCTCCGCTTGACTTTCACGTCATGCACTTAGCCAGAGGAGACATATATCTAGGCAGGGAGTGGCTGTATGGCTTGGACCCTAGTCTAGCTCGCAATTACCTACATAATACGCTACGTTTTGAGCATGGAGGTAGAGTCATTACCCTGCAGGGCGACCGTATTGTCCCCACCACACCACATATTTCCTCCATAGAGCTGTGCATAGAGGTCCACAGAGGCCACATAGCAGAGGTATATGCTAGTTACCCTCTCTTAAATTCTGTTTTTGTAGATGAAACTGTAAATGATGTTTGCGTAGACAAACAAGGCAAACAAAATATTCTTGGACGAGACCCACTGTTTGAAAACCCTATTTGGCATGCATGCAATTCAAACAAGAAAAAATCCAAGGTGAAAGACACATTAAAGAAAAAGTACATATATACTTTAATGAATTTATTAGAGGAATTTCAAGATGTTTTTCCTGATGATTTTCTAGGTGGCTTACCACCATCTAGAGAAGTAGACCATGGCATCGAAGTTATGCCAGGATCAAAACCTATAAGCAAACCTGCTTATAGATTAAGCCACTCCGAGAGGCACAGGAGGTGAAAAACAATTGACGGAATATTTGAACAAAGGCTTCATTCGGCCTAGTTCAAGTCCATGGGCATCGCCTATTCTTCTGGTAAAGAAGAAAGACGGATCTATGCGGATGTGCATAGACTACAGGGCTCTTAATCAGATAACGATTAAGAACAAGTATCCAATGCCACGCATGGATGCTTTTTCTTAATAAGATAACGATTAAGAACAAGTATCCGATGCCACGCATGGATGAGTTGTTTGATCAACTCTATGGAATGAGATACTTTACAAAAGTAGACCTGAGATCAGGGTATCATCAGGTTAGAATTAAAGCAGAAGATATTGCACAGACATCATTTAGGACCCATTTCGGGCATTTTGAGTTTTTGGTTATGACTTTTGGGCTAACCAATGCTCCAGCGATGTTTATGACGGTGATGGACAGCATTTTACGTCCATATCTGGAAAAATTCGTAGTAGTTTTCTTAGATGATATTCTTGTGTACAGTAAGACACACAAAGAACACATAGAACATTTGCGTCTAGTGTTCGAGTTGTTGCGAGAGCACAAACTATTTGCAAAGAAGAGCAAATGTGAATTTTTTGAAACAGAAATTCACTACCTTGGCCAATGGCCATATTATGGAGCCAGAAAAAGTAGAGGCTATTCTTAAATGGCCAGCGCGCCGAAGAATCTCGAGGAACTGTAGATTTTTCTTGGCATGTCGGGGTTCTACCGACAGTATATGGACTACGTGAAGATCGCAGTCCCGTTGACTGACCAGTTACGGTCAAAAACTAAAAACATTAGTTGGGGGGAAGCCCAACAGAAGAGCTTTGATAAGCTCAAGGTGACCGTAGAGCAGCTGCACCTATTTTGACTATTGTCGATCCAAATGAGCCATTTGTCTTGGAAACAGATGCTAGTAATGAGGCCATTGGGGCCATACTTATGCAAAGGGGATGCCCAATTGCATTTGAGAGTAAAAAGTTAGATCGTGCGCAGCGTAGTGACTAACACACATAATAGAGTATGTACAAGCGGTCCATAATGTGAACACGCTAAGAGGAGTGGGTAGATGTGGACTAGTTGGTGTAGTCTAGCTATAGAATCTCTAGTGAAGATATGTCAGTGCTAGCTACCAAACTCGCCAGTGATATAAATGTTGAATGTTCATGCATGTGCCTCGTGAGTGTCAACTCATGTTGAGCTTGACATCTTAACAATATCTACACGGTCTTCAATTGGGATACCCAATGGGCATGTTATACATGTCAGTGGGCTGAGCTTGGGAATATTGTAAACACCAAATTAAGATCATGCTCCACAATGGTGTATCAGGGGCTACAGTCATGGGGCCACATGTTTTAGCATCTATGAAAATTATGGCGTGCAGTGCCGAAAAGGAGTGCATGAGGCTATGAACGTCTCACATGAGCTTGAAGAAGTACATCATGCTAGGCGAAGAGTACTCGGCGGGTGCATGCAAAGAGGTCAATCTACGACCGCTACAGGATTTGTGGGAGGAGCTACTTAGTGTTATCAAGGGGGATGGAACATGTATTGAAGAAGCCATTGCAGGATTGACATGATTACTAACACATGTGAAAATGTCAAAAGCTCAAAGAAGGGAGAAATGTGTTGCAAGCAAGAGTTTCATTTCAAATGAAGATGGATTTGGGAACACTCTCAAGAGGGCTAAACCGTTTTATAGAGAAGGGTCAAAAATCAAAAGCGAAATCCAAGGCCAAAACACCATGCAAGGGCCAAAATTTTTAGAAGCCTTGAAAGGTGCCAAGGCCTTCAATGTAAGAAAAGCTCGACAAGAAACCTAACAGCAACAATGCTTAATTGTACTTTAATTTATACTTAATGCTTAATTGAACACTCTTCACTTCATGTACTTCATCACATAATGTACTTCATGCGACCATTGTCTATTTGATTTCTCTTTTGCTTGACCTTGTACTTATCCCTATGAGAGAGAGAGAGAGAGAGAGAGAGAGCCATTAACAAGAAAGAAATAGAATAACACACTTGGATTACATAATACGGGCATGTAGATTACACAAAGCATGGAACAACAATCCTTGCCATGAAACTACACGTGCAAAACCAAATGTATGTACTTAATGAAACTACATCATTAAACTAGACTCTTCACTTAAGGAGACATCAACAAGAAAGCAATAGAGAAACTCACTTGGATTACATAATACGGACATGTAGATTACGCAAAGCATAGAAGTACATGTAAAATATGCAAAGCATGTAGATTACATAATCCTCGCCCCATGAAACTACACGTGGAAAACCAAATGAATGTACTTAATGAAACTATATCTTTAAATCAATGAACATTCTTCACTTAATGAGACATCAACAAGAAAGTAATAGAGAAACTCCCTTGGATTACATAATACGGACATGTAGATTATGCAAAGCATGGAAGTACATGTAAATTGCACAAAGCATGTAGATTACATAATCCTTGCCACCATGAAACTACACGTGGAAAACCAAATGAATGTACTTGATGAAACATCTTTAAACCGACAAACACTCTTCACTTAACGAGACATCAACAAGAAAGCAATAGAGAAACTCACTTGGATTACATAATACAGACATGTAGATTACGCAAAGCATGGAAGTACATGTAAATTGCATAAAGCATGTAGATTACATAATCCTTGCCATGAAACTACATGTGGAAAACCAAATGAATGTACTTAATGAAAATAAATCTTTAAACCAACGGACACTCTCTTGCCCATGAAAGATATCTATCTATGGGTTGCATGAAGACGAGTTGAGCATCTTTGCACAACTATTGGAATCAGAGTCGTATGGACATGAGGAGTGGTGTCCTCGTGTTCATCTCTAGCTAATGCATCCTCTACAAGTAGTTCTTTTAACACCCCTATCATCATTTCCTACATCACCATGGTTCACCATGCTCTTGTCGCCAACCATAATATCTTCATTTGCTTCTTGCTTGTTTGGCACGTTGTGTTGTTGGAGTAATAAACCTTGCTCTCTCCTTTCCTGATGCAGGTTCAGGAGTGCAAAGGTTAACAATGTTGGTTGCAACAACATGCTTGCTGATATATACCCTTGGAGCTTCCCTACTATGATCATACACTGAAAAATAGCAAGGCTCCTTGCAATAAACAATAAGGTGGATACACCGTAAATTCTTGCAACGTAACATGCGCATTATAAGGAATTTCAACTCATAACCAAAATGCTAAATCAATTACGTACCTCTTTTAAAATTGTACTAGTTTGCGACTATGGAGTGTCGCTCTTTGGCCCGTGCCACGTATTCTTCGATAAACCATGTAGCTTTCGTAGAGCCGTCTCATCGATAGTAGGGGCGTGGTGATGCAAGGCCTTTAGAGCTTTGCACTGGAGCATTGTCTCATCTACTTGAGATTTTGGACCACTATTCCTAATATCTTGCACTCCCTCTTCTCCATGTTTGGCCATGAGGTGCTTGTTGATGCGATCCTTAAAGGGAAGGATTTATGGAGGTCTAGTAAAGTTTGGCATGATGTTAACTTGCAAAAGAAATGCCGTGTTTTGTACTTTGGGTATATGCTCTCCTCAAACTAAAAATAATCAAATATATGTTGTGAACAAACATGTGCACAATATCAAAAGCTCACATGAGCAAGCATATGCACAGATAAGCACATAATCAAACATATACATGGATAAGAACATGATCAAACATATGCATGCTTGTGCAATAATATACATGCACATATGAACAAACATGTGCATGCACAAGCTTAATCAAATGCATGCACGTGTGCATGTACAGCCATATGCATGGGCAAACACATGTTTGCTTAGATGTTTGTGCAAACTTTGCATGGGAAAAGTTTGCTTAGATGTTTGGGCAAACATATGCATGCACATACACACGAACAAATGTACGCATGAGAAATCTTATGTGTGCAAACATATGCATACACATACACATGAATAAATGTACGTATGAGCAATCTTATGTGTGTAAATATATGCATACACATACACATGAACAAACGTACACATGAGCAATCTTATGTGCACAAACATATTCACAAATGCATGACGTTTGAATGTAAACAAGTGAGTGAGCATATGCATGCACAAATGCATGATGTTTGAATGTAAACAAGTGAGTGAGCATATGAACAAACACATGCATGCACAATCTTATGTGCGCAAACATAAGCATACACATGTGAAGAAACGTACGCATGAGTACATGTTTTCTTAGATGTTTGCGCAAACATATGCATATACGCTGACATGAACAAACGTATGGAGCGTCAAGCGCATGCACGTTCGAAGTAGTAAACATGTGAGTGGTCTTATGCATATGCATGCACAAACATATGCGCACACATGTGAACAAACATATTGCTGCACATATGTGGAAATTCACTTGTGTGACCATTGTCATAAGAAAAAAATTCTCGAAACCACAAATAATTGAATGTGACCATGAAAGGCGACTTTGACTTATAGCATGCGACGACAGTCTAACCCAATATTCAATTTGCTCCTCTTGATTTCCCAATGAAATAACATGCGATTTTCTCCTCTTTATGCTTACAAGACGCTCCACCATAGGAGTTCAAGTCAAGGAGGGAAGGCCATCACTAATTGCCATTGAAGATGGGGCAGATTGAAGCTTCTCCTTGCCACTTCTGGTTGGTGTTGGTGCCATCCCTGCAGAAGCAAAGAGAGCCCACCTTAAACAAAGGGGTGAACAAAGGGGGCTAACAAAGAGACCTTCATGTTTCTCTTGCCTACAAAAGTAAGAGTGTAAAGAGAGCCCACCTGAGGAGAAAAGGATAGTTGATGCTCCATGGAAGAAAGAGGTATGTGTGTGTGGATGGAGAGGGCTGAGAATTGGGCGGCGGGCTGCAAAAGGTATTGGTTTGAATTCTCATTGATCTCTCTCTCTCTCTCTCTCTCTCTCTCTCGCTCTCTTAGCCTAGCGTGGGTAAACAAAGTCTCTCTCTCTCTCTCTCTCTCTCTCTCTCTCTCAGATTCTGTGTAACACAGGTGTGTGAAGCCTGGTTAGTGTTTAATTTATCTGCTAGGAATATGGCGGCTCTGTAGAGAGAGAGAGAGAGAGAGAGAGCGATTTTAGTTAGTGTTAATACTGCGATTAGCTGATTTAGTGATGTGAGAGAGAGAGAGAGAGAGAGAGAGAGAGAGAGAGAGAGCATGGCTGGCTTTGTTCAATCTGTTTGGCGCTTGGCTGGGGTGCTTGGTTAGAAGCGTGGAATCGATGAGCTGGCGCTATTAGGGTCGAATTAGATGAGCTGTGTTTAATTATTAATGCCACACGATGGACTACTTGGAAAGCAAACTAATCCACGTTGGTAGCCATGCCAACATGGGGTGCCAGCATGGCAGGGCACCCCAATATCTAACGAAAGCCCCATGTATATAGGCCTATATAGATACATGATGGCTAGCCCCTTGTCTATGTAAATCATCAATCTCTCTTACATCTACTAGCATACAACCTCCATGATCTCAATAGATTTGGATTAGACACGGATTATTCATTAAAGCTCTATTTCATAAAAGCACATTGGTGTGGGGCTTTGCCATCTATTATATCAAATCAATAATATAATACTGTTCTCTATCTCTATTTTTGTGAAAAATGAGTTTTAAAGTTTTGTTTTTTAAACGATTCTATTTCTTGTGAGTTTTCTCTTATATACAAACTACAAGTTGTATCCTCTATTATTGCAAAAACTGAGTTTTAAGTTTTGTGAAATATTTTATCTCTTTTGATTGTTCTTTCTTGTATACATTACAAGTATTCTATTTCTTTTGAGTGTTCTCTTGCACACACTACAAATTGTATCCTCTCACATATTCTTCAAGGAAGAAGTTATTAACTCTATTTCTTTTAAGTGTTCTCTTGCACACACTACAAATTGTATCCTCTCACATATTCTTCAAGGAAGAAGTTATTAACTCTATTTTAGGTTAACTAAACTCTCTATGCCATACATGAGTGTGAGGAATAAGGCAATATAAAAGTTATAACCTTTATGAGAAAGGTAGCCACACCTAAACTCAAACCTAGTTAACTTAAGAGTTTTGGGTGCCAAGTGTGAATAAGGATCACCCAAGGCCTAGTTAAGTAAGTTTTGGGCATCCAAGTGTGAATAAGGACCAAATGTATATAAGGCATTTTTTCATAATGAAAAGACACAATCCCCTTTTGTGCTATAGAGAGCTCTTCCTTGTGTCTTGAGAAAGATTGAGAGAGAGCACATTCTAGCATTGTTCCTCTTCTATGCTTGTATGATTCATGCTTATGTGGGAGAGTGAGAGAGAGTGATTGCCTTATGTAACGGTACGAGCGACTCTAATGGTGACAGCGTGGAGGTGGAGCTTAGAGGTTTAGAGCTTAACAAGTGAGCTTAGAGGTCTCAAGGGACTCAAGTTCGAAGCATGGTAAGTGCCCTACGACAGTTGTAATCTGTTGCTCATCCTTTAGGTGAATGCATTGAGTTCCCTCTTGGAGGTGTGGTAGCCCATAACATTTTTGGCATCGCTGTCGGGGAAACACCTTTGTTTCTTCCTTCCTCTTGGAGTTTCAGATCCCATTGCATAAGATTCATGATTGCCCTTGCATTCTGGTAGTGCATTGTGTGGAAAATGAATGGATAAGATTTGTGTGGAAGTAAGAAATCATGTAAAATTGGTTGTGGTTGTTGTGTATGTATGTGGTGGAGTGTTCTTAGAATAGAGCTTCACTGTTTTTTCTAGTTAATTTTGATAATTTTATCATCGGAAGCATCAACGTGAATGAACAGGTTGGTGTTCATTCACGTGTATGTATGTGGTGGAGTGTTCTTAGAATAGAGCTTCACTGTTTTTTCTAGTTAATTTTGATAATTTTATCATCGGAAGCATCAACGTGAATGAACAGGTTGGTGTTCTGTTTTCTTCTTTTTTAAAATTTCACAAAAATAAAAAACATAAGGAGCCATTGATTGTGCCGTAAACTTGTATTCCACTTCTTAGGCACGGCACAATCATTTTGGGAATTGTTGGATAAGTATTTTGCACCCAAAATCATAACATTCGAAGCGAGAAGTTTCCACGTGAAAGTGCAGAAAAACGTTCACGCCGTGAACTTTTTCTACAACTTCATGCCGCGAATTGCTCCCGACATCAGCGCCGTAATTAATGCCGCAAATCACGAGATTGCCTTGCTAAAATAGGGTAACCATATCCTAACACCTCTGTCGCCACACGAGGTCTTACAAGATTTAGAATTGTGAAAGTTCAGAAATTCGTTCACGCCGATGAACTTTTTCAGAACTCTTCATGGCGTCAACCAATTTGTTCACAATGTGAGCCAATTAGAAAACCTTCACGGTGTGAACCCATTTTTGTTCACGACGTGAACTTTTCTTGCAAACTCATGATTTGGTTCAATCCAACTCATAGTCGGGTTAGGGCCACAAAGGTCGGTAAAGGAGGGACGCCTACAACAAGGACGAGGGGTTCTGACCCTAAGAGCAAAAAGTTTTGAACACATGAAAGTGCATAAAAACATTCATCACACGACGTGAATATTTTTTTGACACTTCACGCCATGAACTATTCTCTGCAATCTCACAGCCTCAGAAACACAGCGACAGAATCGGATCAAAATTAAATTGGGTCAAAAGTAGCTTATCAAATCATACATACATGCATTTAAGATTTGGAAAGCTCATTGGAGATAATCTTACACTTGACGCGATAGTGCATCGAATCATCGAGGATCTTTCTATCAAAAAAGTGTGGGTTCAGGTCATTCAGCAGCACACACCTGAGTGTCTTAAGGAACCTGACCACCTTTGAAACTAGTAGTGAAGAATCCATGGAAGAAGGGCTGAGGTACTCTAGGTTTGGGAAAGAGGAGAAACCACCCTCCCCAACTAGGTCCAGTGGTATCATTGATATCGCCCGGGGATTTTTTTAGTCTCCAAACCAGTCATGAGATGAAGAAGCGCAATCTGCGGGCATGGGTCCATCAACCAGTGCTGGACTTAGTCCATGACAAGAAGTGCCTATCCAAATGTCAAATTCAAGGTTGTCGAACACCGGCACTCTTCAAATGAGACGGGACATGGAAAGTGCGGCCAGGACGAGTCAAGTATTCTCCCCCACCTCTTCGAGGAAGTAGAGTTAGATCTCAGAAGGAGCGAGGTGGAATAACAACTATGAGAGTTGAGCTTAAGGAAACAAGAGCTCAATACGAAGGGCGAGAGCTGAGAAAAAGGAAATGGGAAGTTTAGACCTACTCCAATCATGGGGTAAGGAGCCAGAATTGGTCATGGGAAGAAGTGAGGAAGAAATTCCAAACTTGTAATCCATAAATGAGGAGCCCAGAGCTGAGGAAGGGTTTACAACCATAGAAGAAGAGGATAACCTAGCAAGAGTGGCGGGCAAAGTGGAGGACCATCTGTACACCAAAAAAGATATTGAGAAGATGTTCAATCATCCTACATTCCTACAAGACATAGAACTTTTAATTTTGCAAAAGCGTACAGAGGCAACTAATGATGAGCCACTCAAAGGTACAGTGGCAAGACCATCCCATGGACCGAAGACACCTAGAAGAGCCAATATAGGAAGAGGACGAGGTCTAGGAAGGGGGGGAGCAATTCCTCAAAGACCAAGGATGGATCCAACCATTGACCTTAATGCAGCCACAAGGACAGATCTGCTAAATATGGTGGCAAAGATGGGCCGAGGAATGGTCAGAGAACTAGGCACTGCTCTAGAATCCCGACCCTCCCAGATGAAGCCACATATCATTTCTAAATTCGTCCAAAAATTCTCTAGGAATGGAGATCCTATCTAACATCATGTAGAGATTTTTGAATCCACATGTGAAACCTGCACGTATGTCAGTGATTTGACAATGATTCATGCTTTCTCATTGACCCTCAAGGGAAAAGCACATTAGTAGTTTGCAACCCTCAAGGCCGAGGATAAGGTTAACTTCACACGACTCAAGAATGTGTTTGTGCCCAGCTTTGCCACTAGAAGTGGTGACAGATGGAGCCCTGTGACACAGTTGCATAATATCAAACAAAAGAAAGTTGAGTTGATGAGAGACTATGTGTCTCGAATTAAGCACTTAAATTCAAGGTGCAGTAACACTATACTAGAGAAATCGAAAGTAACACTATACTAGAGAAATTGAAAGTGTACGTACGTAGGGATTCACAAATTTTAAAGCTAGATCTGAGAACATGGAAAGCACACCCCATGGAAGGGCAATTGTTTGGTAATGGTTTGGTCACAACGCAACGGACCACGTCTATACAAATATGCCAGCCCTCAGTGTGAGAAATTCCAAGGAAGAAGAGGAAATGAAAATGTATGTGTCACTTCCTCCTCCGGACTTCAGTGAAAACTTCCTCCTCCGACCTTCAGTGAAAACTTCCTCCTCCGACCTTCAGTGAAAACTGGATGCATGTGTTAGCTACCATAGATGTGATGCAACCAAGGGGGACCCAACTTAAGGACCGTTTTGCCTGGAATTACAAGGAGATGAAGGGGGTACCACCTCAGGTAGTACAACATACGATTCCAATCATGGAAGGGTCAAGGCCAAACAGAAACCATACCAAATGAATCCTAAGTATGCGGCAATTGTAAAGGAGAAAATAGACAAGCTCATTGCTGCGGATTTCATCTCTATGAAATCGAACATATGGATTGGTTATCACCAATCGTAATAGTTCCCAAAAAGAATGGAAAACTTAGGGTATGTGTTGATCTTAAAAAGGTCAACGGGCACCTACTAGGAAAGACCATTTATCCACTACCCTATACAAAACATGTTTTGGAAAGAGTGGCTATGGTAAAGAAGCTTACAGCTTCTTGGATGGATTCTCCGGTTACAATCAAGTGTCCATAGCACTAGAGGACCAGCATAAGATAACTTTCAATATAATGTGGGAAACATTTTCATACAAGGTTATGCCCTTCGGTCTCACCAATGCCCGAGCAACATTTCAATGGTTGATGTGCACAACCTTCAAAGACTACTTATAGAAGTGGTTGGAGGTATTCATTGATGATCTGTGTGCACACTCTCAATGAGCGGACCATCTGGCCTGCTTAAGGAAAGTATTCGAGCGATATCGATTATATCGTATATCCCTCAACCATTTTAAAGTGTTAGTTTTGGGTCAAACCTGGTGTGATATTAGGACACATTGTCTCAAAGAATGGTATATCCACGGATGATAGCAAGGTCAAGTTGATATTGGAGCTGCCACCGCCTACTAATTACAAAGGTGTGCAAAGATTTATGGGTCATGTGGGATATTACCGCCGCTTCATAATTTTCTATGTTGAAATTGCCAGACCATTATACAAGCTACTCATTATCTTTGAATGGACTGAGGAATGCCAGGAAGCATATGATCGACTGAAGCAAACATTGGCTAGCGTGCCAATTCTATGACCCCCCAATTGGGATCTCATATTTCATGTGCATATTAATTCATTAAACTTTGCTATTGGTTGTGTACTAGCCCAGTGTGATGCGTTCAAATTGGACTATCCAGTAGTCTGCTTTGCTAGTTTTCAGTTAAATGATGCAGAGGTGACACAGAGGGAAGGATTGGCCATGGTTTACACCGTCTCTCAAGAAGTATTGACATTACTTGTTGGCTAACAAATTCGTATTCTTCGTAGACCATCAAGCCTTATTATACTTAGTGAATAAGCCTTGTACTACGGGGAGAATCACACGATGATTGCTATTATTGTTGGAATTGGACTTTATAGTCACGGTAAGAGAAGGAACACAACATGTGTTAGCCGATCATATGTCAAGAATTCCAAATGGGGAACCAACAACTGGTGTTGAAGATGATCTCCCTGATGCTTGTTTGTTCAATTTGGACATGGTACACCCGAATGGAGCGAGGAAATCTTAGATTATCAAGCTCATGGTTTTTCGTAGAGGAAATACCTTTGAACAAAGATAAAATGCGGTGGCTTATCAAGCTTGCTGCACCTTATCAATTGATTGTTGCGGGAGAACTATATAAGTTAGGAAAAGATAATGTGCTAAGAAGATGTGTGAGAGAAGATGAGTTCATCACGATATTGGATGAAGCTCATTCAACGATAGCAGGCGGGCATTTTGTTGGAAAGATCACGGCTCATAAAGTGCTTCAAGCAGGACTATGGTGGCCTACGTTATTCGGAGATGCCATAGAATTTGTCAAAAGCTGCGAAGAATGTCAGCGTTTCACTATCCCACAACAAAAGGACAAGATGCCGCTCACCCCTATTATTGTAACACAACCATTTAAAAAATGGAGAGTAGATTTTGTTGGACCTGTTAGCCCTGTGGCACATCCATCCCAAGCCCGATATGTGATTGTGGCCACATACTATTTCACAAAATGGGCAAAAGACAGAGCCTCAAAGAGAGCTGATGCACGAACAACATCAAAATTCTTGTACAAGCAAATTATATTGAGGTTCGGCTATCCATTAGAATTAGTTAGTGATCGCAGCTCACATTTTATTAATGAGGTGATTGATCATTTACTTGCGGGATAATTAGTGGTCCATTGGAATTCATCACCTTATTATTATCCACAGGCCAATGGTCAAGGAGAGAGTACAAACAAAATTTTGTGTACTATCTTGACAAAAACCTTGGTGAACAGACTGGTAAGCTGGCGGCAGCCCTATGGGCGTATCAAACATCATATGAGATACACTCCCTTCCGTCTAGCCTATGGTGTTGACGTAGTAATGCCTATGGAATACCTAGTCCCGAGCTTAAGGATTGCAGTACAAGAATGTCTAACGGAGAATGCATTAGCTAAAAGGCTAATTGACTTAGAGAAGCTTGATGAGACTAGGCTAATAGCATCACATGGAATCATGGTCAAGAAACTATGCAGGAAACATTGGTTTTAAAAAAATCTAAAACAAAAAGAACTAGAAATGGGGGACCTTGTCCTCATGTATGGTGTAGGAAGCACCATGAAAAAGAAACTCAAATACCGAGGCCTAGGACCATTCCAAGTGTCTGAGATCACACCTTAGGGGTCAGTTTGAATTGAGATGATTGACGACATACAGATGAAGGGTTACATTAATGGAAGTAAACTTAAAAAATATTTAGGACCACTGACCTAAGAGATGATCTTGCAAGAACATCTCTTAAAACAATAGAAACAACTCTCAAAGGAAAAAATCTAGAAAGCTCAAGAAGAGGCTAAGGCAAGGGAGGCCAAAGCTAAACAATTACTCCAAAAGAGATTGATACATGTCAACATGGCTTCCTTGACTCTCTTGGACGAAGAGGAACTAAACATTGAGCTAGCATGACTCAAGGTGGGACTTACTATAGCTAAAGGGGCCATGCAACGAGCATTGCACTAACAGATACGGGATCAAGTCATAACTTGATCTCATATGAAACATGGCTAGCATTAGATAGACCACGCCTTGAACCCACTGATGCGCAAGTATGCAGTGTGCACTTAATAACTACGAGAGCTGAGAGATTTTTAAGTGTTAACATTTCCATCAGAAATAATTCCTTGGTTGGAAGGTGTTTGTCATGCCTGTAGGTTACATGGAAGAGGAAATGATTCTAGGACAATCTTGGATTTGCACCAGCAAATGCAATATCCAATGTGAAGAGAGGACAATGTTGTTGAGCGAGGGCAACAAGGCCATGTCCATACCTTTATGGAGCTTGACAAAGAGAGGGAAACACATCATGATTGATGAAAAAAATACATCGAATACAGTGACATCACCTCATAAAATAGAACAAGCATCAATCCCATGAAACTCGCACAAACAATACCCAAAATCTAAGGGTACACAGAAGTGGGTGCCCAAGATTCAACTTAAAAACTTACCCCACAAGAAGGACACCATGAATAATATGGGGACAACAAGAAAAATCTGCAAAGAAATCTTGCTTACACAAACAGATTGGCAAGACTCCAAGAATCCCAATAGCCCACAAGGGTTTCATAAGCAATGGGTCCGAAAAGACTTACTGCGAGCACAAGGATACTACCAAGGCAATACGGCAATATGGGTACCCAAGCCCCACTCAGTGTGGCCAACATCACAAGCAATTCAAGTCACAAAAGAGAGAGTAGTAAAAGCATACAGCATCAAATCCCAACCCATGCGGGAACCTCGTCAACATTTGTGTGAAGGAAAAAAACAACTCAACAAAATAGGTTGGGAATTGCCAAAACAATGACAGTAGCCACTTTGGTCATAGAACTGAATAGGGAACCTAAAGGTAGAAACAATGAAGTTCATGAAAGGGACAAGGATAGAAGCCCTCAACCACAGGACCCAGTAACAACATTGTTCAGTTGGGTGGAAGGAAGAATTAAAAACTCCCACATAGAACTAAAATGAATGCACAGATCAACAAATACCCAAAAGTGCCTAAGGTGTCAATAAAAAATGAAGGTATCCAATGGTTGCACAATGGGTACAAGGTAAGTAGGGTGTCATTCACTCAATATGTGCATGTTTGAATGCTTGATCATGAAGAAAAAAAATAGAAGGTATTAATCTTGTACATTCATGATCCAAAAATGTTCACACCGTGAACAAGTTCAAAAAGAGTTCACGCCGTGAACCAATTCAAAAACGTTCACGCTGTGAACTGGTTCACCAAGGTTCACGCCATGAAACAGTCATTTCTCATGGGCCAATCAAACAACGCCACGTGGTTTTCTTCATTAAGGCAGCCGCCCTGTTCGACGGCTATGTTATAAAATCAAATTTCTTTTCTTTCTCGTCATTTTGCATTGTGTGACCTTTGCTTTTTGATTGTGCTTCTGCCTGCTAATTGTTGTGCATCTTTCGTCCAAGATTTTGTGCTATAATCGACTGTCTTCTATCGAGGTGGGAGACTGATCCATTTCCTTTTTGTTTTCTTTTTCCTTTTTTATTTTTTGATCTTCATGATTGATCAATATCTTCTTGGCAATACTTGTTGTACATAAATTACCGAATCATAATTATTCTAAGATTTCTTCTTCACGGTATCCTCACATGCATTACGCATAGTCGGCACCTTAACAACGAAAGAAAAAATGAAAAACCAATAACATAACAAATGGCACCTTCACTAAAGTTTCACAATAGTATCACCCTGTAGTTTCACGAAACCTTAGGTTCATGAAACCTCATCGTTTCACGGAACCTCATTGGCTTACAAAACCTAACTTCACGAAATCGTGTTTCACGGAACCTCATCCGATTCACGAAACCTAACTTCACGAAACCGTGTTTAACAGAACCTCACCGTTTCACGGAACCTCCCTGTTTCATGGAACCTCACCGGTTCACGAAACCTAACTTCACGAAACATAACTTCACGGAACCTTACTGTTTCATGGAACCTTACTGTTTCACGGAACGTCACTATTTCACGAAACCCACTTCACGACCTGCAGGTTTATGAAACCACTTAGACCCTGCACCTTCATGATGCCAAAGTTTTCACCTGTCTATTAACACACCCTATGATTACTCCTACACTAACACACTTATCATTTCAACTAACCGGTTACCCATTAACACACTTATCATTTCAACTAACCGGTTACCCATTAACAAAAAAAAAAAGAGAAGAAAAAAGAAAAAAGAAGTGGAAACGGTATCAACCCCACCATTCGGAAGACTGATGTGCTGTTCATGTACAAATGTCAGCCTCGGAGTCAGAAGCTATCGAGACCCTAGCTGCCACTCAAGCCAGCGCCACTAGATCCCTAGCAAGTCAGAAAAAGAAATCAGTGTGGGTCCCGAAGTTGAACTTTTTGGGCCCTTATGCCCAAGCCTTCCATGGGGCCATCATTAGCAAAGAAGCCCTCACAGCCCATGGAAAGGTAGCCCTACATTACCACAGCCCAGAATGCCTCCAAATTTTGGAAGAGGCTGAAGTAAATGCGAAGCTGGAAAAGGTAGGCTTGGGGAGAATGGCACAAATACTCCCAAGAAGCATCGACGCAGAACTCTACGCCGAATACATCAAGACCTATACGACAAGAACGGGGAATAATCACAAAGGATGACGGCACTACAGAGTAACTCCTAATCACAGAAGAGCTCATATGGGATGCTTTGTAGCTCCCGCCAGCAGCAGTCAAGGTCCATGCCCACGCATTCGACAAAATGCCTTTGGTGGACGCAATGCTAAAGAAAAGTTCTTACAACTCCAATGGGGCTAAGTACGAGAACATCCGTGATGAGGCTACAGAAAAAGCTTGCAGGGCCATGTCATTAATGATGCAGGTCAAGCCCATGGACAGATATAACAAGGTGCCTTTGAACAAAATTGCTAAGGTACATGAGGAGAAAGAGGAGGACTAGGCCTACTATGTCTATAGAGAGATGGATAACTATTTGAAGGCCCACCAATCCAAGATTTTCAACCCGTACTACCTAGGTGCTCACCCAAGTTCTTAATCACGTGGCAAAAAGGCCTCCCAGAGCCCGAACTAGCGGAGCACTTGCATCTGGCACTGCTGCTCTAGCCAACACTAATAGCTGAAGACATCCAAGAGGGGAAAGTTGTCTTAATGGAGACCCAGGTAATAATGAAGGAAATCAAAAAGGGGAGAAAGAAGAAGACATAGAAGAAAATGAGGGGGATCATCCCAAATATAGCTGCTGAATTGCAAAGATTAGAGGCGGAAGTGGCACACGAAATCCGGACATACCAAGAAGCATTGTAAGAGACCACAATCAGCCAAGCCACATAGGAGCCCATGCAACAAGTTACTCCCCCGACAAGCCCAGCTTAGCTGATATTTACGATCTATCCCCACTCAAAGATTAAGCTTTGGTAGACATGCCAGCAGAGATAACGCTGAACAAGAAGCGCTAGTATAGGCTGAGGAAACACAAGGCGTTGAGGTGGCAACAGCTTAAGTACATGAAACAATAGCCCACAATGAGACAAGCAAAAGACAAAGAAGTGCAGAGCCCTCAAGCCCAAGCAAAAGAAGGCGGTTGGAAGATGAGGAAAGAATACCCTAGCTGGCCTCCCTACAAAATGTTGACTATCAACAATTCATGCAAGAGACCATGGAAGGACTGGATGAGCTGCTAAACCAACCACCACAGGCTGGGCTCAAAGAAGGCGCAAGAACAAGTGCACTTTGGGAGCAGGAACAAAAGGTCTGGCATTGCCACCTCTTCACAACACACATGCTTCCGCCGCTGCCCTTTGGAAGCAGGTTAAGGACGCATGCACACAAGTGCAAACCTTAAAAGACCACTTGGCCGTAGAGCTGAAGCTACACATAAAGCTGTCATTGTGAAAAGCTTGAAGGCCACGGAGGAGCAAGAGAATAGATATAAAGCCCTGGAAAGCAATAATATGGTCCTCAACCAAACAATTGTACAAAGAATCAAAGAAAATGTGAACCTCAACGCAAAGTTAGAACAAGCTAAGGAGCAACTTTAGAAGGAGGTCACCCACACCAATGAGCTCACATCACTTCATGCCTACCAAGTACAGGAGCTCCAGCCACAATGCCACGTCCAAAGAAGAAGAACTGCAAAGCCAGATCTAGCAGCTAACTGAAAGTAGCAGAGGAGAGGGAAACTCACTTATAGAAAGAGCGAGAACAAACAAACAAGGCCCATGCAGAAAAAATAAGAACACTTAATGACACTATAAGTGCAAGCCATGTCTAAATGTAAAGGAAAGAATTGGAAAACCAAGAAGCAATGGCACAACTTACACAACAACTACAAATCATTCAAAGGCTGGCTGTCTCGAAAGACTCCAACAAATCACCGAAAGACTCCAACAAATCACCGAATCTCAAGAAAGAGAAGCAATAGCCAAGCATGCCCAAGAGGATGCAGCCCGAAGATTTGAGGAGTTAGATGTTGCAAGGATGGTTCGAGAAACTGCAATTTCAAACATCCTCAGCAACACTGACTCTCGCTTACAAGAGTTAGAATGTCGGTTGAAATCCAAGACAGAAGTCAGTGGGCTGGAGCCTACCGATGACCTACGTCTACTCCTTGAGCGTGCCTCGGAGTTGGGTCAGTTTACAATAACTCCTTGGGCCCCTCCTCAAACTCTCACTCTGTTTTTGTCTACACTAACCCTCTCTTTACTTTAGTATAATATAAATCTATTTGAAGACGTAGACCTAGGTGAACTAACCCTAATTAAACAAAATACTGAACGAGATGCTGACCCTACAATACTAATGGAAATTTTGCGTGGGGACATAGTATTAACTAATCCACAAGACATCTTCTTTTACCCATTACATAATATAGGGTTAAACCTTCATAGTTGGTGTCGGGTCCTCCAAAATTCTGAAATTCTAGACAACAGTGTCGAAAAATTAGACCTGTTTGTCCTAGATGACATTCGTGTGAGACACCGGCCAACTATGAGGTGGTAGCACATAGTTATGAGTGGATTATAAGACTGTCATGGGTGGCTCGAAGTATATAATACTCACCAGCATCTAAACTTATGTGCGTCTACTTTGTATCATCCTTTTGGCATTATAAAGCTATACTCTAATATCTACAAACACTTAGAAGCCATGTTAACAAATGTACACTACAATTTTGATGCTACCCACATTCTTATCCTGTCTATTCTAATGTCGCTAGTAAACTACTTAACTCCTATCCTAATACGCCACTACTAACACATCTCAAGTTGACTACATTTTCTCAACCTACAACAGATAGATTTTCCCACTAACCCTCTCGCCCCCAAGGAGATACTGGCACCTCACCCGTGTCCACAACGGCACCCTCAAGAGGTACGCTATCCTATTCTATAGGATAATATTGAAGCCTTCACTGAGACAACACAATTTTGGAATCATTTTTTGGTGCAGAGTACGAGGGATTTAGTCGCGCTGGCAATCCTCTCTTAAAGCCAAAATTGATGTTCAAGGTCCTCATGCAAATCATTCCATTTGAGCCAACTTGACGGATCATGCCGCAGAAGCCTACTCCGAGATCACATCAACAAAGCAGCACAATATGCCATACCCTCTATGAGCTCCTCGCCATGAATTAGAAGAATTAATTCCTTTGGCTGGAGAGGGCACATTATGGGAAAATGTGGCAAAGCACACAAATTTGGCAAACCCGCAATTAGCTGACGTATTGGAAATCAGGATTGTCACCTTCATGATCAGCTACTGCTTCCGCCAGGTGGAGGAAGGCACACCTTGTACACACAAGAGGCGGCTATGCCACAATTGTGACCGATGAGGTGCAACCCAAATTGGAAGATTTTGGAATACAACCAGACTGGCAAAAGGAGTACTTGACAATTCCGGAGTACAGCCAGGGAGTACAGCCAGGTCTATATGTGTGTGCCACCAACACAGCAGGTTGACCCATTATACATGCCAATGAGGAGAAGATGGATGCCGCTGGAGTTTCAGGAAGACAAAAGGCGTGACTCCCATGTTTGCTACAACTTTTTGATCTTCATCCCAGTGACATTTGCAGATATACGGGAGAAAAGAAAGCAAATGCTCACATGGATACAAGCATATGGCGAAGAATTCAGACCCAACAATTGTGGCAAGAGTTAGATGTTTGAAATTATTGGTAGTGCTGATTGATCAACCTAAGGAGCCGTATGATGGCTATGAAGCTGAACAATTAAAGTTTGATATGAATTAAGGGCCATTCGATGATGCTCTACTACCATCGTCTAAGATGTCTTCTAGGCTACATGCATGTCACGTTTGAAGACATGATGGACACAGGATTTTGGCGCTCCCACACTCAACGTTCAGACACACACTCAGAAAGCTCCAATCACGAAGAAATTTCTACCGACATGAGTTTGGTGACCAGGTCTTTAGACCTCGGTAATAGGTTCTGCAGACAGAACCTACATTAGGAAGGGGGGATGTTAATCCCATTTTGGATTAACAAACATGATCCTCCAATTGAAGACATTAATAAGTGTCATGAAATGGCACTATAAAAGTTGTACATTATGAGATATTGGCCACCCAAGGCCTAGTTAAGTAAGTTTTGGGTGCCCAAGTGTGAATAAGAGCCAAATGTATATAAGGCATTTTCTCATAATGAAAAGACACGATCCCCTTTTGTGCTATAGAGAGATCTTCCTTGTGTCTTGAGAGAGATTGAGAGAGAGAGCATTCTAGCATTGTTCCTCTTCTGTGCTTGTATGCTTCATGCTTGTGTGGGAGAGTGAGAGAGAGTGATTGCCTTATGCAACAGTGCGAGCGACTCTACGGTGACAACATGGAGGTGGAGCTTGGAGGTTTGGAGCTTAAAAAGTGAGCTTGGAGGCCTTAAGGGACTCAATTTCGAAGCATTGGTAAGTGCCCTACGATAATTGTGATCTATTGCTCATCCTTTAGGTGAATACACTGAGTTCCCTCTAATTGGAGGTGTGGTAGCCCATAACACTTATATACAAGGCATTATCTCATAATGAATGGACATTATCCCCCTTTTTAATAAATAAAATTTCCAAGTCTTCTACTTGAACTTGTAATTGGTTGTGTAAGGGAGAGAGATATTTGAGAGTAGAGATTAGTATTCTACTTGCTTTTGGTTGTATGTGGGGGAGAGAGAGATTTGAAAGTCTTCTACGTGCTCTTGGTTATGTGTGGGAGAGAGAGATTAGTTTTCTCCTTATTTTCTCTTGGATGTGTGTGTGGGAGAGAGAAAGAGTTGAGAGTAAAGATTAGTTTGCTTTGTAGTTTATGTTCCTATCTTTACTTTGTGTGAGAGAGACTAGTTAGTGAGAGAAAAATGAGTCTTGCAGGAAGGTGAAGTAGATTCCTTGGTGAAAGGGAAGGGAGATCTTGAAGGAGAGGAGAGTAGATATGAGTGAGTCTTGTATATGAAGTGAAGCAACTAATTCCTTGGTGATGATAAAAAGGAAGAAAGAGCTTAAAGGAGAGGACATGGCAATCATGTGTCAAGCTTAAATTTTTCTTTATTGTAATTTACATAGTTTTGGGCAAGCATAATGTTTCACAAATCATCCCTTTTCATTTCTCTTTATTGGAATTACATAATTTTGGGCCATTATAATGTCACAAATCATCCCTTTTCAAAACTTAGTAATCTTGTCTTGGCCAAATTTTTTCTTTAGCTAGCTCTACGGCCAAAATACTGATCAAGTGTACCCATGTGAGGGCGAAAAAATATATATGTATACACTAACCATTTTTTTCTTATCTACTCTATCTCCATGGCCATGTCCTCTCTAGGGGTTCAAATAAATATCGAACCATCCCACATATCTTCTCTGTACAAGTGTCAAAATATAAAAAGTGCCCTACATTTTGGTTTAATTGTCTTAGCATGTGGCTAGGATTTTATGTCAACTCGCCCCTCTAGGGACCACAAGTCACATTATGGCGAATTTTACAACTTATGTCATCCAAACATTGCAATAATGGGGACTACCAATTGAAGCAAGGGACAAGATTGCACAAATATACTGTATAAAGGCAAGATTGTTGCATGCATCACTAGACTCAAATGCAATCTTGGAATTTGTTATTGTTCTTACATCATGGTGTGTTAACACTCATATCCTTGACATGATGCCATCAATATCTTTTATAATCTTTTGATCCTCTTTGAACTTATTACATAAATTTGCAAAAGCATGTGAATACCAAATCATCCATTTTGCAAGTTTGTAGGAAGGAGAAATTGGTCAAACTTTAAATCTTTAGCTAAGGTCCACCCCATATGGGAGGCCAAAGAATGTCATATATAGTGGCCCTCTACCCTAACCTTTATCTTCTCTACTGTATCTACATGCCCCTAACCTTTATCTTCTTTACTCTATCTACATGGCCCTAACCTTTCTCTTGTCTACTCTATCTACATGGCCCTAACCTTTCTCTTCTCTACTCTATCTCCATGGCCCTAACGTTTCTCTTCTCTACTCTATCTCCATGGCCCTTGCTCGGCCACAAGTCTTATCAACTTTATGTCATAGAAATATGTGGATGAAACTTGTGGTTGGCTATCTTGGAGACTAAGGATGTCCTTTATTCCATCTGCTTCTTTTCTTAGGTTACATGGGGCTAGCTGCATATAATTAGCTATTAATTTGAACCCTAAGATCTGAAACTCAGCAGGGTTAATTTTCTTTTACTCCTATAGCTTTCTTTGTTGCAGGCTTCGCTTTTTTGCAGGCTACCTCAGCGAAGATAGTACGAAGGGGAAAAAAGGCTGGAGAGCTGAGCATATAAAGGTTGGAGCTTAACATTGGTGAGCATTTATAAAAAAAATCATTGGGTTGCATTTAGCTGTTGCATTTAGGTGGCGGCTCTAATCAATAAACTGGCGAACTAATTAATCTTTGGTGCTGGATACAGGTAATTGTTGGTGGTGGTGGTGGTTTGTTGCTTAATCAACGAAGATTAGCGGTGGGTGGAAGCATGTTAAGAAGCTCACGGTCGGGATCAGATGACACAAGGGGGGGTTCTTCTCTTAAGCGCAGGCCTGCAAGAAGAGGGTTGGAGTCGATTAACAGAAGCGATGCAATATCAGGAGCGATCGTCTGCATTGCAATACCATTGATGTTGGGTGCAGCTGTGAATACAATCTTCAACCCACAGAGAGCGTCGTTCTTGCAGAAGCAGCCCAGCTGGACACCTACCTGTGCAGTGTGGTGTGGCGCCGCCATAACGCTCTACGTGACGACGGGTTTTGCAGCTTGGCTGGTTTACACGAGCGCGCCGCCTACAGAAAAGAAGCAGTTACTCTCTCTCTACGCCCTCCAGCTTCTCTTGAACCTCCTGTGGCCACCTCTCGCCTTTGGCATGCAGAACCTTGAAGCCGCTCTCGTTGATTCTTACCTGCTGCTCATCGTCGTCATGGTTTGCGCTGCCGCATTTGGCACTGCACACAAGCTCGCCGCTTACTCGCTCCTCCCTCATGCCGTCTGGGCGCATCTTGTAGCAGCATTTACTACCCACCTCTTCATCATCAATCGCCTTAATTAGTTTCTTCGGAAAATAGCCTTTTGTATTAAATATAAGTTATTCCATACAGTGCTCGAAAAAAAACTATTTTCTCAAAAAAAATTGGAAAACCATCATATATAAAATCAAAAAATGATCAATAAAAAGTTTCATTTATTTTTTTAAAGGTATTTGTACTATATTCCCTCGAATTTTGCACATCCAAGCTATAAATTTATCCAAGCTATAAATTTGTAGGTATTTTCTAAAATTTGAAAGCGATATTACACTAAACTCGGGTTTTTTTTCAAGCACTGATCCCTTATATTACTGTTCCTCCCCTTCAATGGCTGCTTGTGCTTCACAGCCCATTTTAGCCTTTCAAACCCCACCTTTGAAATAAGGGTTTCGACAAAATGCCAAGCGCATGACACCCCAAGGATTAGGTTCTTTTTTAAGCAGAGGAAATTCCCACAAAAAAAAGTGAGTATGAATAAAATACCTCATTTCTTTGGCCGTTGTATTCTGTGCCTTCAAACTTCATGAATGTTGTAACTACCTATAACAAACAACTATGAAAGTGCTTTAAATTACAAAGATAATGAGAGAACTTGCAACTTTAGGAATATTTAAGCAGTGTGAATAAATTATTATTGGAGTGGATCTATGCTATAATCTATGTAGCATGTTTTAGAGGGTAAATGACAAAACAATCCACCTTCGTTGACCTTCGACCCCAAAGCCACAACATTTGTGCATATGTGTGAGATGGCCCTTGTATTCCCTTCACTTACAAACTTGCCTATATATTGCCATTGTGGGCTCTATGCAAACAATGATATACTTCATGTCATGTTAGTGACCATTCCTTTATTCTTGAAAACATATGCCTCCCCTCTTGAAGAAACATTATATATCCCTTCTTTAGGGGATGTCTTATTCTTGATTCTTATTCAAAACTCATGACTGGGGCCTTAGTTTGAGTCTGTGAGCTTGTTTGCGAACACTACTATTGCAAGGGAAAACATGCCATAGAGACTCTCTAAATGACGACACTCAATTAATTTTTTGAAGTTATAGGCATTGTTTTCCACACTCCACATATTTAAAGGCATGGGAACATTGTTGTAAGACTTTAAACATGTACAATTTAGCTAGATAGCTCCTTTTCAATAGTCCATGCTTGTAGTTTCATTGCCAACCCCATCATAACTCAACTATGCTCCCACACTTTAGCTTTAACTATGACATCTAGGATTTCTTAATGTGCTCACTTAGAAACTTCAAGGTTGCTATCTTAGCAAGCAATGATTTGTTTTCTTGTGAAGTTATTTATACTTGTTGCTTGTTAGGTTGAACGAGATGCCTATATATCTAGCCCTTATTAGTCTTCCTTCATTCAAGCTACATCCTCCTCACAACAGAAAATCCTAGTCAACTGATCTTTGGCTCCAAGGAATGTTATACCTCATTGTTGATGTTTGCAGATTTTAATAACCAAGAAGACCTAGTTGTGCTTGGAATAAGAAGCTATCATTATAGCTTTACTTAGAATTTCTTTACATGGTTATTTCAAATATCTATTATACTAATGATATATTTGAGAGATAAGCAATATAAATTCCTTTTAGAGACTCGTTACATTTCACATGTTGTTGTAAGTAGCAAGTAGAAGTAAGAACCTTGTACAATATAAAGTGGAATGGAACATGAATAGCCTTCACCATTCATGGCTTATGTGCCCATGAAGGAGTGAAATCCTTTCCAAAAGACACTTCATATAGACCACAACTAAGTATTCAAAGAACACATTACTCGACTCAAAGGACATGACTATACAAGAACACTAGATTGGAGGAAGCATGACATTGGTAAAGATTCTCAAATAAATCTTAAGAAGATCACTAAAATTGGCAGTAAAGATTCTTGGAATCTCCATAGTAACATTGAACATTTCATTGAGTTGTTTTAGAACTCAATGAAATGTTACAACTCAACTTTGTAATATCAACAAAGCTCCACAATGATGCTAAATATTTCACCAAATAGCTCTTCTTGTGCTCTTAATATCATTTTACAAAAGGTAGGGATATGTACATATTAACAAAGTTGTGCTTAAAATTAGAAGTTTCTTTATGTAACAGTACGACTGAGAAACAAGTTAAGAGACATTGAGGGTCATCATCTCTAAAGCAAGATTTCTAGAAAGATGTACATAACAACCTTGTACTTGGGGGTGCAATCATGTTAAGGTGGTACACTATTAGTGCTAAAAAGCACATCTTTACAAGCTATGAACATGCATGTTGGAATAGAACATAGAAGTACAAATTGATTTGAGCTTTTTAAACCTAAAATATCCTCTCCCTCTCTCTCTCACACACACATACACACACGCACCCACACACACACACACACACACACACACACACACACACACACACTCACACTCACACTCACACAGTAGTCATCTCCCTCTTTGTCTCTCTCTCACACAATAGTCATCTCCCTTTATGTCTCTCATGGAGTCATCACCATCACTAGCATGCAGGCTACAAAGGACAACAACTTTTTATTGTAAACTCTCTCTCTCTCTCTCTCTCTCTCTCTCTCTCTCTCTCTCTCTCTCTCTCTCTCTATTATTAGTTTACATCGTTTGCATTTTCAACATGTAGCTAGGTTAAACATGGAAGTGTTTCCATTGTCTACAATTTCAACATGTATAAAATGAAAACAAGGATATGTGTTCATACTAACAAACCTACATAGTATGCATGTTGCTTGTCACAGTTTTCTTACTCTAGTAGGTCTTGTTAGTTATGTGAGAGGGATACCAAATAGGCGGTTGATAAATAAAACACTCCATGGTAAGAGAAGAGAGACTTTATGGTGGACTACCATATTTGTATGTATTTAAAAAATTAGGAAAAAATATGAGGCATTGATAAGGCTTAGGATTAAACATCCCTCTTTGGATGTGGCAATACCTCTCATGGATCATCCCATCTCCCATTGCGCCACTTTCACCAAGATATACCACTACTTCTAAGTGAGCAAAAGTGGTCATTATTCTATATCTAAATGACGTGCTCGTGAAGATAGTGGAATTTTATCATGGAGAATAGAAACCTAAATATGGACATCTAATGAAGACTTGCAAGGAGCCAAATGGACATGTTAAATGGGTGTGTTGTGCTTATCTGAATGCTAATAGATTCTTAGAATTCAGCTTGAACTACTTTGATGTTTTCATATGGAGCACTTCACAGCTTAAGAACGTATAAAGAATAGTAGAGCAATGCTTTCCCAAAGTGTATTGAAGGGACTATAGGTTATATCATGTCTTTGGATAGGATGTGTGCGACGAGTCAAGATTACGAGTCAACAAAGTGTATTGAAGGTACTGTAGGTTATCTTGTGTCTTCGCATAGGATGTGTGCACTGAGGCAAGCTTACTAGTTAACAATAAATCAATTTTCTTTAAGAGCTTCTCCACATTGTGGAAGTGGTCCCATGACTTGGATGAGACACTACAACACATTGGGAGCATAGCAGTGTTTATTTTGTAGCACTATTGTGAGCAAAATAGGTAGCTGACGAGAGTTATATAAAAAGATTCCCTCCCAAAATGTGTGAAATCTCAAAAATGGCTTAAAAACATAGTTTTTTGAAAACACATATAGAATTCCATGTATAAATTTAAAAAATACATGAATTTTGCTATTTTTTTTAAGATTGAAAACACGTGTGACCTTCATAGATTTATAAACTGCTGTTGTTTGTGACATAAAAATAAACTTGACTTACAAAATTACATAAGAGTCTACATAACTTAAAGAAATATCAATCTTTTTCAAATAAAAAATTATTTTATAAATTTCATGAATATAAGACACTTTTTTCAATGGACTTTTTGGGACAAATTCTACCACTATGCATAAATATGCACATTATTTGATAAGCACTCAAAAAATATTAGAATACATAACAATATAAGCTCCATAATTTATGAAAAAATCTACAAACATCCTTGAGTCTATTTCTAGACCCAAATAGTAAAGCCTTTAGTATATACTTACCTTGACAGTTTACATGATATAATTATTTGCTCTATTATTTATAAGCAGATAGTGGGCATGATATACAACCAATGCTAAGAGTTTAAAGAGGTCAACTTATAGGTGTGCAAAGGTAGACTTATATTCATATATATATGTAGAAGATGGTAACTATGGAGGCTCTGAGTAAACCTAAGCATGTTAAAAGAGATATTTTTTTCAACTGGATAATCTTAGAGGCAGACATCATATAGCCTATGGGTGTAAATTTCGACCCACATAGGCATTTGTTTTCATGAAGGGAATTTTTGTTATGCAATATGGATAAGGGTGGCAAGAAAAAATTGTAGCCTATATCATGTACATATGTGGTGGTGGCAAAAATTCATAGTATGCATATGTTGATGTTTGATCCAGATAGCCATTTTTATGAACATTGGTGATGGTATATCTAAGAGTAGTGTAGGAATGAGCTCTAGTTATAATTATTTATAGTGTGAAGGATGTTGAAAGATGGTATATCTAAGGGTAGTGTAGAATGAACTCTGGTTATAATTATTTAGAGGACATGCAAAGGATACTGAGAGATGCAATCTTTGCTCGCGACATTGTCTTTGTATACAAAGAGAAAAGAGAGGAGCTTAGGGCTTCTGGAATGGTGGTAGAGAAGAGCTTAGAGCTTTCACGACGATGACGGTAGATTCAAGGCTCCCTATGTTGGAGAGCATATTACTGCACATAGGCATGGCAAAGTCCAGGCTCACATGCACCCCCCTCCTCGACATAGATGGTCGCACCACGTGTATTTGCTTATAGTTCTTCAGCTTTAAAATTGAATTGTAGAACAAAAATCAAGATTGGCGAATCAATTGACTTGTGGTATTCCAAATCAATGGAGCCTTGCACATTTGGATTAAAACCAATGGATTACAGGTCATCATAGATTATCTCATATAGCTCTTCTGTTATCATGATTTTTTGGCATCTACTATGTAGCGATATTATTTTTGATACAAAGGTTACATGGTTACATAGACAAGCATTTTTTTAATGACCTTCTCTCAAATTTGTAGTCAAAGGTTGCGACCATATGTGTTTTTCACGTCCTTAGTCGTAAACCTATGTTCTACCTATATCACCTTATCCTAGGTATATTTTCTCTTTAATTCTATGCAAAACATCAAGTTTTATGGAAAAGTTGATGTTTTGCATAAAATTGATGTAAAACATCAACTTTTTCATAAAACTTAATGTTTTGCATCAACTTGATGCAAAACATTGAGTTGTGTGGAAAAGTTGATGTTTTGCATCAACTTGATGCAAAACATCAACTTTTAGGCTAAAAGTTGATATTTTGCATCGAGTTGATGCAAAACATCAAATTTTCTGCACAACTTGATGTTGTGCATCGAGTTGATGCAAAACATCAACTTTTCCACACAACTCGATGTTTTGCATCAAAGTTGATGCAAAACATCAAATTTTCCACACAATTCAATGTTTTGTATCAAAGTTGATGCAAAACATCAACTCCACCACAAAACTTGATGTTTTGCATCAAGTTTTAGATACTTCGGAGAAAAAAATTAGAGGATCAGAGGTTGATTTTCACAAATCGACTTTTTAGCGATTCCGTCTGTGCTAGCATGCTTAGATAACCTATCCAACAAATTTTGAGTATGAACACAACTATGTTTCGATGCGATTTACAGACGTCACAAAGCAACTTGCTGCATCAGCAAGTCACTTTGCGATGTCTGCAAATCGCATCAAAACATAGTTGTGTTGGTACTCAAAATTTATGGAATCGGTTGTCTGAGCATGCTTGCGTGGATGGAATCGCTAAAACATCCCGTTTGTGAAAATCGATATTTAATCCTCCAACTTTCTTCTCCGGAGCATTTAAAACTTGATGCAAAACATCAAGTTTTGTGGTAGAGTTTATGTTTTGCATCAACTTTGATGCAAAACATCGAGTTGTGTGGAAGAGTTGATGTTTTGCAACTTTGATGCAAAACATCAAGTTGTGTGGAAAAGCTGATGTTTTGCATCAACTCGATGCAAAACATCAACTTTTCCACACAACTCGATGTTTTGCATCGAGTTGATGCAAAACATCAAGTTTTATGAAAAAGTTGATGTTTTACATTGATTTTATGCAAAACATCAACTTTTCCATAAAACTTGATGTTTTGTATCAAAGTTGATGTAAAACATCAAGTTTTGTGGGAAGTTGATGTTTTGCATAATGTTGATACAAAACATCAAGTATTGTAAAAAAGTTGATCTTTTGCATAGAAAGTTAATGTTTTGAATATAAAGTTAATGTTTTACATCAACTTGATGCAAATACCAAATTTTCATAAAAGTTGTTGTTTTATATTAAGTTGATGGAAAACATCAAGTTGATATAAAACATCAAGTTGATATAAAACATCAAGTTGATGTTTTATATCAAGTTGATGGAAAACATCAACTCTTAGTTGAGAAGTTCTTACTCAGCATTAAGTTGGCCACAAATGTTATAGCTAAAACATCCTTACTCTAGTAACCAGTAGGATTCGAACCTAAGTCCCTACCTGATATTTTACAAAAAAGTATTTTGAAAAGTATAAACTTTTGTTTCTTAAAGAGATATTTTTCATACTTTCTAAAGTCATTTAATAACTAAATTTAACCCTTTTTTGTCACATCAAGGACACATCTTCTTTAAAAATGAGTGTGAAATTATTTTTCAAAATTAGACAACTTTTAAATAGCTTATTCATGATATTTTAAAATTCATATGTACGTAACGAACTCTTTTTAAAAAAGTATATATTATCAATTAAGAAATTGTGATACTCAAGAGAGCTTCAAAATGGATTTTAATACTACTGAGACAAAATAGGGTTTTATAATTAAGATAATAATTGTATCAAGATAGCGCTTTTGTAATATAATTATACAAATAGTTTTTTATAGTTGTACTCTGAAGCACATCCTCAATCATGCTAACATGGCAGATGACCCAAGGAGTCTAAGCTTCAAGTGTACACATAGAAGAAAAAAAATATATTTGTGGATAGTGAAGAAGAGGATGCCTCGTCTACCTTCTCAGGGAAAGGCACATCGACTAGTGATGGTGTAGCAATGATTATGAGGAACCATATCTATGCCATAAGCTATATGTTTAGAAAATGGCTTCTTTTACAGTTGTATCATTTTTTTAATGAATTGAAGATGAAAATAATAAACATTATCTCTATTTTGGCATGTTTTTTGAAAACTTATTGTTAGATTTTTAATTATTATCTCAAAAAGTAAGCAGAACGAAGTCTTTTTTTTCATGTCAATTTTTGTAAGAAACATGTAAAGTGCCCAAAATATTATCGTTTTTTGGTAGTGTTGTATGCATGTGTACCACTTTTTAAAAAGAGGTAAAAAAACTGAAATTTTTTTATGGAATCTTTGAAAGATGCCAAATGTTTCTCGTTTTCAAGAAATATTATCTATTTTGTCCACAACAGTGTTTTGTCGGGATGTTGGGGATTTCTCATGTTTATTGCATAACGCTTATGCAATAGGTTTATTGCATAAGCCTTATGCAATAGGCTATGAAAAAGCCCTCTTGCAATAGGCTATACATAAGACTTATACAATAGGCTGCATAAGCCTTATGTAATAGGCTATGCATAAGCCCTCTTGCAATAGGCTATGCATAAGCCCTTATGCAATCAGCTATGCATAAGCCCTTATGCAATAGGGCTTATGCATAAGCCCTCTTGCAATAGGCTATGCATAATAGGAGGTCTTAACAATTTTCTAATATCATATGTTGTATTTTTTTGTTTAAGTTTTAAGCTTGGCTTTTGTTAGAGAAATCATGTTTTGTTGCCTTATGCATATATGTATAGGCAATGTTGATCGACCCCTCATAAGATCTTGATGTGGAAAATCTACTATCTATTTATAAGTGAACGATATGGGTAGCAAGCTTGGTCTCAGTTTACTCAGATACACAGGTATGGTTCCATCAGACCTTTTTACATACACAAAGTTAATCTTTTATGCATTCTATAAGTTTTATTTTTTAATCTTATATGCAAGTGGGCTTACAATCGGCCAGTCGATGCCATGGGAGCAATCTACCCCACATGGCCAGTCGCGGCAAATCACGTCTTTGATAGGTGTGGGGCCAAGTGGCCAGGTGCATCATGATATGGTTGTGATGAGCCCACACCACCTTCCTGGACTAGACCCACCCTCGCTCCCTCATGTCCATCTTCACCCACAATGGCGATGTAGTAGGGAGTCTGGGGGGGGTAGTACACGTGCCAACGATGCGTCTCCCCAGCAGGGGGTCTCTTCATCTACACATTATGAGCCAGCCCCCCCAGGAGACCCATTCCACCATTCGATCCATGCACCCTACCATACAACGTGGATGTTGATGGTGTCCTCGTGATGGATGCACGAGGAAAGCAAGTCATGAACCGCGTGCATGTACTTACAAACCTAGAATTCATGAACTCCTTCAAAAAGTGGAAAGCACAAGATGAACTTTCAAAGCAATACGTTATTGATGTGCTTAAGTCAAAGTTCCCTGTTTCACATGCGGGTCTTTGCTTCTCCGAGGAGTGGATGAAGAGACGAATCAAGCTTTTACTCTCTAGTAGGAGAGAAAATATCAAGAGAGCAGTAAAGAATAATTTGGATAAGCCCAGCGTTTGTATGACCGAGGAGTGGAGGCATGCACGCAGCTTCATGATGAGAAATCACCCACGTGCTTTTCAATAATAATAAGCGACGGCGAGTGCTTCCTGACTACGAAAGTGAGGGGCTTCACACTTCGGCTCGGGGGGGGAGAAAAGTCCTCCTTCATTGCTCGTTTCGTAAGTACCGTTTTTAGTAATAATTTCTTCTCATCTTTCATTTTGTTTTGTACTATATTGTTTTCTTTAATTGTATTATTTTTTATAGAGGGAGGTTGTTGGGCGTGACCCAACAAAGGAGGAGTACGACTATGGATACAAAGCCCCTGTCCGCAATTGTGGGCGTAGATACGTACATTTGGATGAGTCCGTTTTGGGGACGCAAGCAGATGAGGTAAGTGAGCCTAAACACTTCTCTTTTCTACATCTAATTGTATTTTATTGCTCTTGCTTATCTTGGGCTTGATGGCATGTATGTAGGATGAAGGGGAAGAGGAAGAGGAGGATCCTGATTATTATGAGCATGAAGCTAGGAAGTGAAGAGGATGACAAAGAAGATGATGATGATCACTCGAAATTTGATGAGGATTCCAGTTAGCCACCTCTTCATTGTAGACCTTTTTTGTATATATGGCCAAAGGCCTGGCACTTCATGAAATGAAATAAATTTTTGGCTCAATTGCATTCTTGAATAGTTCAAGTGTTTTTTATGTTTGTGTTTGTGTCATAAAACTGAAACTGACTCTATTTAATAATTAAAAAAGAGTTGGGGAAGACTGGGGAGTCCTGTGCTCTGCAGACTCCCCAGTTTGTCCCATATCTTTTTCTCTTCTTTTTTTTTCATAGAGCTTTCGTTGTGCTGAGCAGCGCAAATAGCAGAGAAATATAGTTATAAAAACGCTGCTATTTTTGCTGCTACATGCTCATTCTTTTGTAGTGAGAAAAATACTTTGTTGGTGGATGATTATTTGTACAAGGTGTGTATGAATCCCCATGAGCAACCTTGTGCCTCCATAAGTTTGAGAATCAAGCACTTTATTGGTGGATAATTCTTTGTACAATTTGTGGATAACTCCCCTACCTCCCTAAGTTTGAGAATCAAATAGAGGATGAGATGAAATCTTTTTTCCTCGACACGTTGAAGCCATGTTTATGGTTGTGGATGAAATGTTCAAATATCATAAGGAGTTATAGTTGTGGATGCATTGTTCGGATATCTTAAGGAGTTCACATGTGTAAAAATCAGCTTAACATTTGTAGGGATGATAAATTTGTCATTGTAATGGATAATGCCATAAAAGATGGTGCAAAGTTGAAAAAAAGACTTGACAGGATGAAGATGATACTAAACGTGCTCGACAAGAAGAAGCGGCTTGGAAGAGAAAAGAGGCTCAACAAGAAGAACACACTTAACAATAAGAGAATTAAGGGTTTTAAATTGTTCATTTATAACTTATAAGGAAAAGAGGCTCGACAAAGAAAAGAGGCTCAACAATAAGAGGCTCAAGGGTTTTGAATTGTTCAGTTTTTGTAACTTGTAAAGAAAAGACTTGCACTATTGTAGCTCACAAGAAAATATATGTATACTCTATATGAACTTTATGCATAATGTCATTACAAGTTAAAACTTTGTGAAACCCAAATTTCTCATCTTATGGTTATAATATAAATCGATGGTGATGTATCTTTTTTAACACCATAAATCAATATATTGGAGCCCTTCTCTTCTCATATTTTCCCGTTGTTGAGCATTCAGCACCGTATCCTTTCGTCTTTTTTGTGTTGGAGCATATTGTTCTTCTAAGTCGATGTGAAGATGGTATAATCGCTTCTTCTGAGATTGTAACTCACTAGTATCGGCCATTTTTTGTGCTTCTGAGGTTGCAAAGTTGGCTTCTCAATCTCATAGTCTTTTTGTAACATGAATTGTGGAAGTGTGGCGGTATCCATACAATCATTAAGTTCAGTGATGGATTCTTTATGAGAGGCCTGCACACGTCGTCAAAAGAGATGCGAAATCTTTGAGAAACAAAAAAATTAAGGAGATATTTAATGCAAAATCATGTTAGTTAGACAAAATCTTATTCTTTTCTGAACTGACAGTTCAGTAGTCCTTACTGACAGTTCTGAGCCACGTTTTCATATTTTATTATTTTTGAGATCTTTTAGGAGAGAAATAAATCGAAAAATAGTGAATTTCTTACAGGGCCCCAAAATGAGCTCCCTTTTTTCCTAATGCATCTTGGGTTGTTTTATCCCAAGGGGGGATCGTTGCCGCCAGATTTACATGCTTTTTCGGACTCAGATTGGGCTGGTTGCTATGACACAAGAGTGTCCACAAGTGGTTTTTGTTTCATGCGCTCGATAGCTCATGCATATCTTGGTTGAGCAAGAAGCAACCTACTGTGGCCACTTCTAGTTGTGAGGCTGAGTACAGGGTAGCTTTCACAGCTACGGTTGAGTGTGTGTGGCTCAGACGGCTTATGGCTGACTTGGGTGTTGGACAGGAGTCTGCCAACTCTATCTTCACTGACAATCAGAGCGCATTGGTAGTTGCGAGAAACCCAGTTTTTCATGCTCGCACAAAGCACATTGAGGTGCATTATCACTATGTCAGGGAGAGACTCTCAGCAGGAGAGATCAGCTTGGCCTATGTGCCAACACAGGACAACCTCGCCAATCTTTTCACAAAGGCGCTTCCTCGTGAGAAGTTTGAAGCTTTCCGTAAAGCTTTGGGCTTGCTCCCCTTTGTGGACCGATCTACTTCGGGCATGGCACTCCCCTATACATGAGTGCCAGCTCTCGTTCACACCATCACTCCCAGGGGGGATTTGTTATTAGTTGATCTACTTGGTTTCATTGAATGGCTCTCTAAGGACTCATGTCCATGCATGGATCATTAATTAAGGATCATTACAAATGCAGTTTTTAAGGAGTGAGACTAGTTTAGTGCTAATAGGATTGATATAACTTTTAAAATCCAAAATTATTAGACTAAATTGAATTATGTCAGGATCTCTAACCTGACTTTAAAACTTGAAGGTACAAAAGCCTGGAGATTTTGGGAGGTTGTAGAACCAATTTTAAGATATACTTTAACGAATTATTTCTCGAATTTTAAATGAAGTTTTTCAAACTTAATCTCAAAATGTAGAACTTTTCATATTTTAGCCAAAGTACTACTTGAACTGCTTCATGCTTAGAAGTATTGGTTAGCTTTTAAGTTTAGAGTGAGCAAGATGAATACTGCGGTCATAAGAGCACAAAAAGGCACTAATCAAATAGCTTGCAATTGCAACGGGAATTCTCGAGGTTTCTAGAGAGGAGTTGGCAGCACTGTTTGGATTTACAAAAGATAGTATTCAATTACATCAACTTGTAGGTGCAGAATTAGATGGCCTATCATTTGAGATGCCAATAATAAAGAGGGGAGATAAATTAATGTTTCACCTGGATATACAGTTTGGAAGATCCTGTATGGTGCATGGAGGAATACCAAGTAGCCAAATAACCACCATCATTGTTAAGGAGGAGTCATCCAGTCACCCAAATTCAAAGAAGTCCATAAACATCACAAGAACTTTTGGTGAGGAGCCTTCTAGTATCACCATTGTAAACATATTGAGAAACCTTCCAAAAAAAAATCTCTAAAAACAAGTTTCTCTTACAGTTAGAGAGATCCATCAAGTAGAAGAGCTTCCAGCTAGGTATGATGGAAATATTCTATTTGAGTTACCCTATCTTAACCCAAAAAAACTAATTGGTAACACTGATAGAAAATTTCATGGACATGTCTGGATTGATGCTATCACAAGTAATGTGACAGGGTTTCTAGGGATTGTACGATACAAAAAGTGTGGTGGTCATTTGCAATGCATGAATGAATTATGCACTAAATTATTAAGATCAAAACAAAGAAATGAGCTGCATTGGGTGGGTCGTTTGGCCAAAGTATGTCCCTTTGGTAGAAAAACTGATAAATTTGTGTCTTTGAATTGCTTTTACTGCTCTTTATCACCCACTTGTATTGTTGAGTGATCATCCAAGCTTATCTTTTGTTCTCCAAATGAGATTACTTGTAAAGGAGTCAATAGGGGGATTATACATTTGGGCTATCACATGCACCCTATTGCTGAAGGAGTAACTAGACGAGCTTTGGTTGAGGTTCAGAGTAGAGTGAAAGATATGGTGTCAAAAGCTTTTAGTGTGGCAGACCAAGATCAATGCAGAAAAAGTTAGCTAAAAACACCATATTGGGGAATATGGGAATTTTCCACAAGTTTGAGACACGTGATCAAAAGTTTGGATTAACCATAACTTGAACACCACTAATCCAAAATGAGCGCTTTATAGCTCTTTAGATTCCATTTTTCAAGCGCTTTCCAACGATAGGTCATATGATAGGGTTTTGAGAAACTTACAAACATGTTATCCATGTCCCCTTTTTTAAGTATTCAAAAATGAGAATTGGGAAATTCCCAAATTCACTAATATGGTGTTTAAAGAGATTGTGATGCAATCAACACTATTTGGGAAGCATGAGGACAATGCCAAACCTTCAGACAAAGAAATCAATGACTTGCTAGTAAAGTTGGCACTTATATTAGACAATCGACGACTATCAAGACCATGGAGAAAGGAAGCCCAAGTTGAGGAAGGTCAGCCAATGGGAGATTATGATGCTGTTTTCAAGCTCAAGAAGAATTTACTATTTGATTATTTTACAAATCATGGTGTTTTCGAGACAATTAGAATTCTCAGGGTTTGATAGGTATGCCATGTGTTTAAGATGTCCACTCAAGGCCATGGAAATGGTGCAGAGCTTGTTAACAAAATGAGACCATGAGGTGATCTAGGTAGCTTCTTTTGATTTTGTGAAGAGGATGTATGATTGGACTACAATGGCTTGCCATGTCTACCATCCATATGTTCAAGAAATGCAAACCATAGATATTGGTGATTTTAAGGTCGAGGATACATAAGCTCAGACCCTGTTTTGGAACCTTCTTAATAGTGTGATGAAGGTGGGATACAAGAAGCCAAAATTTAGCGGATTCATGGCTAATGAGGCCCATGCAAATTGGTGTGCAGTGAGGACAGTCTACAATGGTGGCCCCAGCAATGTGATGACAAGTCAGGAAAGATCTTGTTTGTTTCATTGGGAACAAAGCTTACACTGCAAAAAATGCATTCCACCACACAACCAGGAAGAGTTTAAATCAAGATGTCACGGTGGAATTCAACGCCATCAAAAGAAGCTGCTAAGATGGAATTAGATTCTTTATGGGCTTGGTTGAGACGACGACATGCTGACAAGACAAAAATATCCATGTTAGAGACATGGCTAATATGGTGGCATGCCAAAGTGGCACATTGGGGTGAATACATGATCAAGAGATGAATGGTGGCTTGGTAATAGTAATTTCTAGAATTTGTACACTTGTAGATTAAAAAATGTGGACTTGTTATACTTGTTGATAAAGATTTTGTGTGTGGTTCTCTTGTCAACATGAAATGAAGGCCAATGAGAAGGTTTTGGTGCCAAGAACAAACTTGGCAGAGTCTGTGCATGGTAATCAGTTGGCATCAAATGATGGAGCAAACTATATCTCTTTGTATAATACTTGTTAAGGTGATCTTATGACAACCGTTTTGCAACAATCAAAATATGACTCATTTCTCAAAGGTAGGCACAAAGGATGTGGGGGTATACATAAAATTAAAAAAAGAGGAGCCTGAATGTCTTGAATGCCGCTTGGACCAAGCAACATCATAGACCTTAGCAATGAGACAGCAATAGAGTTGAATGCTACAAAAAGACGATTGTCTACAAATGGTGATGCACGAAGAGTGAGAAGAAAGGCAGAAGGAAGCATCCATACTCCCATCAAGGATGGAGACTCACATTGTCCAGAGTATGAGTATGTGACTCGAAAGGGTAAGACAGCCTAAGCCATCCCAAAGAGAGCAACAAAAGAGATGAGGGCCTGAAATTGACATTCATCCAACTAGGTGGGCTATTTGAAGGACCAATCTGGGAAGCGAGGTCAAGGATACCTACACAACAAGGGAAGAAAGTGCAATGAGTTGATTGATAAAAAAGCTAGCTCCTTGTTTTTAAGGCCTTGTTTAAGTTGCATTAGGTGTAGATAACATTCAATATGTGTGGTTCTGTGGGAATGACATTGATCATACTCGAGAACCAGCAACAAACATTGTCTTGGAAAGACTAGAAAGTTGTCTTGCAGTTTGGCCAATTGCAAGGGGAATATTCTTAGACTCAAATAAGATGGATGCTTATTTGTGGGCTACAGGCTTTGATCTACAAGAGTGTGAAATTGCACATGAATCAAGAGAAAGGGGAGATAAGGAGCCCATGCATGAGTCAGGCAATCACAACAATGAAATGGATGTTCGTCCATTACAATGAGATGGAAAGTAGGTGGTTGTGTTTAGGGCTGTAACTAAGGAGATGGAGGCAAGGATCAAAAAGGCAAACAAGATGACTTGCACAATCAATGACTGCAAAGTGTTGGTTGCAAATGATCATGTTGATTTTACCATGTTAACAATAGGAAGTCAAGTGCAAGGAAAAACATATAGTGCGGTTATCTCGAGATTTCCTTCCTGCACTTGTGAAGACTTTCAGATACGGGTTCGTGGTGGAAAGAGGAACATGCCCTGTAAGCATCTTTACGAGATATTTACTTTGTGTTCATAAAACATCTTGAATTGGATATGCATCAACAAAAGTTTTTCCATCAAGCTGCATTAACCAAGAGAGAGCTTCATCAAGCATTGTGGTTAGTGTATTGAAATGCAGGATGGAGAAAGCAATGGTCTTTTGCATTGTGTGACATTCAAAAGTTTTGGGATTGTAGGTTGGCTATCTTTTGCTAAGTGCACAAGCTAGAACAAACCAGAGACTACATATCACATATGTTTTGATAGTTTTATTAGCCAAGTTTTGTCTACACACACCTTGTTTTGGCCGTGAAGCATGTCTTTCAACAACTGCAATAGATACATTTTGTCTTCTCACATCTTGTTGGCACTTGAAATGATCTATCTTTTGATGATTGTACTAGATAAATTTGGTATGGGCATAGATGTTAGGATTATGGATCAACTATCTTTTGAGAATTTTTCATTGTACATTAAGTTTGACCACACATGTTTCGACTGTGAATCATCTATCTTTTGATAATTGGGTTGCCTTCTTGCCAATGAGATCGAAAGCCGATGCTTGTGTTTGATGTTATAATTAATGAGATGGAGGCAAGGATCAAAAAAGAAAACGAGATGGCTTGCACAATGACCATATGTTGATTTTACCATGTCAACAATAGGAAGTTAGGTGCAAGGAAAAACATATAGGGTGGTTATGTCCAAATTTCCCTCTTGCACTTGAGAGGACTACAAGCATCTTTACTTTCTGTTAATAAAACATCTTGAACTAGATGCTCATTTCCATCGAGCTAGATTTCCAAAGAGAGAGCTTCATCAAGCATTGTGGTTGGTGTATTGAGATGCAAGATGGAGAAAGCAATGGTCTTATGCCATGTGTGATGTTCAAAAGTTTTAGGAATGCAGGTTGGCTATCTTTTGTTAACTTCACAAGCTACTAGAACAAACCTAAGAGAACATATCACATATGTTTTGATAGTTTTATTATCCAAATATTGTCTACACACACCTTGTTTTGGCCATGAAGCATATGTCTTTTAACAATTGTGGTAGGTAGAGTATGTTTGCTCACGTCTTTTGGCACTTTAAATGATCTATCTTTTGATAATTATACTACATACAATAAGTTTGACCACACACGTCTCAATTGGTGAATCATCTATCTTTTTATAATTGTGTTTTCTTCTTGCAATGATATGGAAAGTTGATGCAAGATGGAGAAAGAAATGGTCTTATGCCACGGTTTCCTTGTGAAATATGTCATATTTTATCATTAAAGTTCACTAATTTTATAAAGAGAGGAACCCTTTTTTTTCCCACTGCTCGTATTGCTCATACAATTTTGCTCGTATAATGCTCGCCCCTCTTCTAGCACAACAATTACTACTAGTAACACTACAAGTATAATAACCACTAATAGTAACACTATAAGCACCACTATTACCATAAGCATTGCTAGCGATACTAGAAGCATGCTACTAGCACTATGAACCCTATGAGTGTGATATACAAGCATGCTAGTAGCATAGGAAGCACTGATAGTAACCCTCCTAGTGCTATTAACACTGTTATTAACAATACTAGCATTGTGACTGTGGCTAGCATTGTAATAATTGTTGCTAGCACTATAATCACTGCTAATAGCATTGCAAAAATAGTTGTTTGCTAGCACTATAACCATTGCTAGTAACACTACAAGCATGGTACTAGTATAATAAGCACTAGTAGTAACACTATTAGCACGCTTACACTATAACAACTATTGCCTACTAGCACTAAAACCCACTTCTTGTAACACTACAAGCATGCTTGTAGCTTAAGAAATAATAATATTGACACACAAGCATGCTAGTAGCACAAGAAGCACTACTAGTAGCAATACTAACATGATACTAGCATAAGAGGCATTTCTAATAACAATACTAGCATGATAAGCACTACTACTAGTGATACTACAAACATGCTACTAGCATAGGAAGTAGTGTCACAACTAGTGCTAGCACTATAACCATTGCTAGTAATACTACAGACATGCCACTAGCACAAGAGGCACTACTGGTAACACTACTAGCATGATACTACCACCACAAGAAGCACTACTAGTTACACTACTAGCATGTTACTACAGACATGCTACTAGCATGAGAAGCATTACTAGAAGTATATATCCAAAATGTCTAGTAAAAAACTCTACACCTCCATTTGTCAATCCAACCACACTACTGAGGTTTGCGGGCAATGGACAAAATGGACTTCTTGGTTATATTTCAGCACAGTCTGCATTTGCAGAAACATATAAAACAATGTACCTACAAGAAAAGGAGGCCAGGATTCAAGAGATAGCTATTCGTGTAAAATTGGAGCAGCAGTTGCAGAATGAAATTGAGGAGCATTCAAAGAGTAAAAAAGAGTTGACAAGATCAAGAAGGAAGAGATCCGTGCTTGGAGACAGACAACGAAGCAGGAAGATTAAAAACATTGCAAATTTGAAGGCTGGGACTGGTGGATGCAAGCGAAGAATTCAGGAAGCAAGGTTCGTTTGTAATTTTTTATTTTTTATACTCAAAAATGCTCTCAAATGACTATATCTATTTTGTCCATTAACGCAAAACAGGATTGGAAGTGTTGAATAATATAGGCATATTGTGTTGTTACTATAGGAAACTATTGGAGCCTGCAAAAGAAAATATGGATCCCAACCTTCTTCCAGTTAAACAAATGAAAGGATTGCTTTCTTGTGGTGTAGCAAAAGGTTTGATTGAAGAAAAAAAATACAAAACAATCAAACGCAATGTTGTAGAGGACTTTATATCCAATAATCAAGTTGATGGTACTACAATCCAAGAGACTCTTGATGTTAGTGGAGTTAGCAAGAAGGGATATAGTTCGATTTTCCATGCGATATCCTCAACTTTGAGAGATCAAAGGATTAAACGAGTTTTACTGCCAAATCCAGCAACAGTGTGGAAGATAAGAGGTCATTTGAATGAAAGTATAGATGAGTTTATTGGACCATATATCCATATTGAAGAAATATTTCATGGTGCTAAAGGAACCACTGTGTATGACCCTTGGAACAATATATTTGTAGATCTACAACAACTTCAAAGAAGAATGGTCGAGTTTTATGGAATAACATTTGAAGAGTGCAAAGGCATTTTGAAATTTGTTATCAAACTGGATGAGTGTGAGGTTGTAAAGGAAAAGAAAATGGAAAGGATTACTATCACATTGATGACTGGAGCACTTGATACATCATTGACTGAAGCGAGTTCGAAGTATTTTAGTGTGCAGTCGAAGAAACACATATGGTGGTTGGGCTCGTTCCAGGTATGATCATTTTTTATTTCGTACTTGATTTTAGTCAATGTTTTCAAATCTTTTATAGTAAGACTTTTGTTTTGTATAATCACAGGTAAAGACAGAAGACCATGAAACACTAGATTGGGTGTTTCACCACACGGAAATACCAAGAATAATTAAAAGACAAGTGCAAGGAGAGAATCTCCATGTTGCAGGAAAAGGTGATTTTCAAGTAGAGTGGCACATGGCGGGGGATCTTAAAACACTTAAGTGCATGTATAACGTTAGTAAAGGAGGTAACTCAAAGTCTCCTTGTCTTTACTGCAAAGAATCAGCTCAAGTAATGGATTCCAAATGGTGGAAGAGAGCACCTAATAGAGATAAAGTTGACCCTGACTTCAAGGCCATTCTTGACATTCAACTATGTAATGTTCACATATGCACATTGCATGCTCTATGTCGAATTATTGAGAAATTGGTATTTTTGTATATTGGATTTGCTTGGAAACTCCGTCCCGAAAGAAATAGAAAGGATGCTCTTCATGCATTGGAAAAAGTGTTATCCGATATAGGTCTGCATGGAGGTGATGTTCATATCACAAAGGATTTTAAAAAGTCTACCAATGGCAAGGAGGTACCAATCAAGCCCTCTATTGGTGGTGTTAAGGCAAGAAGATTCTTGTCTCGACCCAAACACAGTAGTAAGCAAGTAAGGCAAGGTAGAACAGTTTCAAAGATTAGTTATGGATTGTGGAAGCAAGTCCATAATGCCGTGAAAGATCATGAGGCAGATGGGGAAGCACGAAATGTGAAGGCAGAGGTGTGGAGGTCTCTTGATGAACTCTTCATGTTCTGTGACAATGTAACATGGACAAAGAGTGATTACAAGAACTTTAAAGAGGCAATTAAACATTTTGGGAAGTCAATGAAAGACGCGTGGACAGCCTGCAATATAACTCACTACATGGTAAAGTGATGTCTTCTTCTTTTACTTAAGTGTGATCCTCTTTTCTTTTATAACTTACTATGCATTCTTATGTCTCTGTGAAAACAGTATATCATCTACAACCACCTTCCCTATTTTGTCAAAAAGTATGGATGCCCAGCAATTTGGTCTACCCAAGGCATGGAGAAGTCTCACTACATGGCACGTAATGCATTTTTCAAACACACACAACACTATGGAGGGAGTCAAAAGGCAAATAGTCTGAAGGAAGTCTTCCAATGGTTTTACCGAGGCATTATACAAAGGCTGCATGCTAAAAGAAAAGTTGCTAGTTCCAAAGTCAAGCTTGCTTTTATTCTAGCCCAAAAGCAAAGACGAAGACAAACTTTGGACAATTCAATGGCAGCAGAGAGACATAGACAATGGAGGGATTCGAAGATATTTAGAAACCATAAATGGACAAGTAAACATGAATAGCAGTTTGTAACTTATTGGTGTTATGTCCACATGTTTTCAAACTCAATCAATAGATTTTTATTCTGTGGAACAAGTGACTCTTGGTGTTATGCCTATATGTTTTGAGACTCCATCAAAAGTATTTCTTTTGTGAAACATGTGATCTATATTAACAAGCATCAATACATCCATGAGCTACACACAAAAAATTCAATCAATACTACTTAATTATGCTAGACACACTATTGATCCTTACCAATAAGGTACTGAGTGTCAAACGCTTTTAGAAGCTACTGAGTGTGGGAAGAGTACTGAAGTGTCGTACGGTGATGGGACAAATGCAAAAGGGTACTGAATTGTCCGTACGGACAAGGAACTGATGAGGATCAAAGACTTTGTACAAATCAGTTCAACATCAACATAATGTTTGTGCTATATTTGATGACTAAATCCTATTACTCCCAAGGCCTGCGAGTCGGAACTCTCTTTTTGAACTTGATTGGACTCTTTTTCTTCCTTGTTGGCTTGATGTCGACTTTCTGTTTATCAATGCTTGCCTCTGTTGCTTGTCTGAGAGGGGTATCCTTGTCTTCAGCAGCTATCTCCACGTGTTCTTCTTCTTGGATTGTGTAGCCTGATGCAATCATGGGTGGCTCTCGAAACCTTATGAGCTTGTGTTTTCCATAGCCCTCTAGACATTTGGGCTCCTTAACACCACATGCTAATGCATAAGAAGTGTAAGACAAAAAGTAAGAGGCCCTAGAGGCCTGCTTATTCACATAATCCCCAAATACATCTATGGCGGACAACCTCTCTATTAAAATGATCTTTTCCTTTTGCCATGGAAGATCATGTCCACCTAAAACCCTAGACAAACATTTAAAGAAGTAAACAATGGCTTCTCCATTGTTGCTCAATTGCCTATGGTAAATCAAGATCTTAGCACTGCCTAGATCATGAATATAATGAGCTAGGCTTGACATTTTGCCAAACCCAGCCGGCCTGCTTCCACTTGTTCTCAGGAGGAATGTGTCATCCTCAATTTGTAGCTGCCATGTATCAAAAGATTGGAGTGAGACAATAATACATAACTACAAAACATTTAAACACAAGATAAAGTATTTGATTTGAAGTAATAATATCATACCTTCTCATTTTCATCAGCAACAAGAAGTTCATCTTTCCAAAGATTTATTCCTCTCCCCTCCAGTCCACCAGCCTCTTCTTTAAGCTTTTCCTTATGAAGTGCTGAGAGATTCATAGCTTCCTGGGTGAGCTGGAAGGCAGCTTCATCTGGCTCTTGGATATTTTCAGCCTCTTTGAAATAAATAGTAAGGGCCTCTGCAGGATCAAAAGTTGTTTCCAAAGCTAGCAGTGAATGGTCATCCTCTATGCCAACCTCCTTGTCAAGCCTTGAAGCCTGGGCAATAAGGGAAATGGCATAGTCCTCCCTCAAATTGAACATACACTCTATATCATGGAGGAAAACATAATCTTTACCACCAATCAAGACATCTGGAAGCATGGGCACTTCATAGTTGCTGCTCTGAACATCAAAATCTTCAACTGGCTGTGCTGCCCTAAGAGTTTCAGTCCTCAGTTGAACAAGGTCAAGAGCAGCCACTTGCAGTTGATATCTTCTTCCTACTCTGCCATATTTGTTGCCACAGGAATATCCTCTTTTACCTCTGCTACAGATATATCTTCTTCTTCAGCCTCCTGCCCTTGCTCTTCTAGAGATTGCTGTTGGAAGACAATGTACATAAGGAATGCCATGTTTTCCTCAAGCACTCTACACTTTCTGGTGTGCAAGTTACAGCTGAATTTAGATTCCTCAGGCAGGCTGTCAAACCTTCTATTCACATGGTACCTCAGCCTGTCAATGGAGACAATATGATTTAAATGCACAAAAACCTTTTCACCTTCCACAATCCTTCCTGCCTCTGTCAGTTGTTTAAAGGTATCCCAATGGTCTGAAAGAAAATCTCTGTGATACTCCAAAACAGAGCTCATAGTGAACTCCCTGTTGAAAATACTGTGGTATATGTGGAAGTTCCTCTGAGCCTTGCACTTGTGAAGAAAGTCAAATAGGAGCAAATCTGGAGATTTGTCCTCTTCTGGTTCCCTTTCTTTTGAAAGGGAAGACTCACCTTTCTGCTCTATTCTCTTGCTTTTGCCTGAACAAAAATTTATATACCATGAATTCTATATGCTGACATATACAATCAGGTAATGTATAGGACATCACAAAACAACTCTCTTCATGAGCACACATGAATCACCTGTGGTGATTGCTGTGGTCTGAGTATAGCAAAAGAAAAGTCCAGCTTCCTCTTGAAAGGAGGTGCCTGAGAATCAACTGTTCCAAAGCAAAAACTTTTCCCATCATCAAGAAAGAAATCCCCAGGGACATAGAAAGCAAAACAATGAGGAAACAGTGAAAACCAAAAGGGACACAAGAATTTGCAACAAAACGCGATGCAGAACCATTTGAAAAATGTGCTCTCCTCGCATTTTGTTGCAAATTCTACATTTCTATTGACATCCATCTCCAATCAAAAACTAGGGACATCTCACAATGTTCTGGACAGTAAATGGCACTAGGAGGAATTCCCCAGGGCAAAAGAGAGCAAAACAAAGAGGAAGAAATAAAAACTGAAACTAATATCAGAATTGGTAGGAAAACGCGATTTGGAGCATTTGGGAAATGTAAAGCACTCTCCTCGCATTTTGTTGCAAAATTCTAAGTCCTATTCATATCCATCTCTAATCAAATCCTAGGGTGATCTACCAGATTCCTAAGCACTGAGATTCAAGAATTCTATAGATTTAAGAAATATATATCAGAAAACATTGGAAAGGGTATAGATCTCTCACCTTTCTTTTCCTCTTCCATACTGTTGGAGTTGCCCTGTTGATTCTCTTGCTCTCTTCCAAACTTGAGCTGCAGCACAGGTAACCTGGAGATCTGGCAGTGGTAGTAGTCTTCAGACAGGTTGCAGAGTGGATGGAGTGTGTTGGGTAGGAAGTGATCAGAGTGGGAAGGAAAAGGATGATGGGAGGGTGCTGGCAGGGATGCAAGACAGGGAGGGAAGAGTGTTAATGGATCTGATTATGAAATCATGATTGGCACAATTTCCAAGGCAAAAAGTGACTTTCACACGTGTCAAATTTTAAATTCCAAAAGATCTGGGTGGGACCCACACGTGTTAAAAAACGACTACATTTCACATGTGTGGTATTTAATAGCTCCTTTATTTGTATTTTGCAATAATCTACTCTCCTAACTCAGTTCTCTTGCATCTCTACCTCCCTACTCTACACCATCAGCATCCAGACCAGCAGCAGAGGTTCATCCCCAGCACAGGATACTCATTATCAGCACAGCACACCTACAGATAGCTTCCAGGTCAGTAAGATAATCTATTTCCTTCTCTTCTTGTTTAATAGTATATAAGAGTAAGGTACTGATTGATGTGATGTAGGTTAGATATTATGATAAATATTATATGCATTTCTTAGATTTTTTCCACTGCATGTAGAAGCATGAAGACTTTTTATTTGGGCCTGTTGAGTGAGAGCTTGATCACTTCTTACTTTCTATAGGCTCAATCCATGTTGCACCAAGCTGTATACACACTGAAATGACTAAAGGCATGCTTAAGTATGCTGCCTCAAGAATTTGCAGTAAAACGCGAGGAGAGGGCTTTAGAAATCTCAAACAGGCCAAATCGCATTTTGTTGCAAATTTGAAAATGCTTCTTCATCCACCCCTTTCATTGTGATTTTGTATCTTTCTAGGCTATTCAAGGCTGCATACTCCTTGCATAGGCTCAATACATATTGTTTATAGTTGCAAAGACAGAGAATTCACTGTAGGAATGCAATAGCATGTTGTTTCAAGTATTTGCAGAAAAACGCGATGATGAGCTATTAGAAATTTCAAATTATCATAATCGCGTTTTGTTACAAATTGTTCAATTTTGCTTTATCCAATTTGTCATTAACTTCTTTTATCATTCCATGTTCTCCATGGTTATAATCTTTTTCCATTGCTTTGTATGCAGCTTTTCAGAGTGATGGCAAGAACCAAGGCAACTGCAAGGAGGTCTGGCAAGGGGCCAGGGCTTGCAGCAGCAGCAGCTGGGGCTGATATCAAGGAATCTAGTGTGCCTCCAAAGGGAAGAGTTGCACATGGCTTCCTCTTCCTGTCTAATTATCCTTATTTTACCTCCTCCCTTACACCTTACCCTAATTATTGTTTTGTCCAATGTAGCATGATGAGAAGCTGGCTGAACCATGCTGTACAGCATACAGTTCATATTATTGATCCCGCAATTTCCTTCAAGTTAAGAGATCCAAAGGAAACTCCCATGGATATTTCCAATTGGTTCAGACACTGTGATTTTGATCATGTTGATATTTTGCTACTTCCATACCATAACAAGTATGTGGGTGGCTGCTTCTTTTGGGATTTTTCTTCAAGATTGAGTACTCTTGTAGCCTTTGATTTCTTAATGCTTTTTTCCTTATGCAGTGACCACTGGAGCTTTGCTTCTATTGACATCCAGCAGAAGCAATGCTTTTTATTCAACTCTCTTAGAAACACACACAGAGAGGTGAAATTGTAAGTGGTTTGTGTGCTATTTTTAACTTTAAACTTCATTATTTGGATTTAATGCACACTAACTGAATTATATGTATTGCAGTTGTATTACAAGACTTCTAGATGCATTGGATCACTGTCCTCCTAATGTCAATCTTTTGGATTCAATAGAGCCAATAGATTTAGAGGTAGAAAGTTGTTCCCTCTACTGATGTCTATTTCATGCTATGCCTTTGAACTTATTGAATAATTTTATTTTGTTCAGATATTAACAGTTTCTAACATATCTTTCCAACTATCCAGACACCACAACAAGATGATTCAAGTAGCTGTGGCTGGAGAGTGCTGATTAGTGCCAAATATATACTTTCAAGCTATTTTGAGATAGGACAACCAGAGCTTGTAAGAAAAAATAATTTTCATTTAGCTTCAAAAAATTTGATATTGGTACAAAGTGTTCTAAATCATCATATCTCATTGCAGATGAGAGAAGATAGCTTCAGCTCAAACTATGTGTATAGTTTCAGAGCTGATATAATTTGGAAGTTTTTGAAGTATGCCTCCCCCAAACCTATTGTACCAGCTACTGTCGAGTTGGGTGAGAGCTCTAAAGTCCGAGAAGGTGTCATACACCTTGATGACACAGATGATGCAGATGTGGTGCCACAGGAACAAGGACCTAGTGCTGATGAGGAGAAGCCACAAGAACAAGGACCTGCTGCTGCTGATGTTATTGAGGAGATGATGGAGCAGCAGCAAACAGATGCTCCAGGGGTAGTAGAGGAGACAATGGAGCAGCACCAAGAGACTGTACACGACACGATGGAGCAGCAGAAAATAGATTCTCCAAATAAAGATGATACGGTGAGCTTGGACCATGTAGAGCAGCCTCTAGATCAGCCTGTAGATAAATAGAAAATTGTTGTCAAGAATATGTTCTACATATATAATTAAACACTTCTGTACAGAATTTTACTTTATTGAATATAATACCTTTGTTTATGGAGTCTGTGTTATCTCAATTTTTAAATTTTCAATGTCTTTGCATTTTATTGAACTCTCTCTTCTTTTGAGCACCTGCAAAAAAGCAATATGAAACAATAGGGTAAAGTAAACTAATAGCAATGCTTAATGGGACTAGGATAAGTCACATGGTATACCGTTTTATTGTTGTAGATAAATAAAAAGTCCTTTGAAATTGAACCTTCTGTCTCAAATAGAATGTCATTGCGCAATTGAGCTAGGGAGCAACATTGTCTTAATGAGATATTGACTAGCACATCACCATTCTCAACAACATCAATATCAAGAAGTTTGTTTTCTGCACCAAAAGAATCTTCATCTTGATCCATTGGGACTAGTTTTGTACCTAGCATTCGACTGCGCTTATAATAAAAAGAAAAAATGAAATTTTGTGATCCAACCATGTACTTCAGTTGCATAGAAGGTTGGACAACCTCACAAAACACTAAACTACATGTCTTCTTATCCCAACCTTTATCCAAAAATTGTGGCATGCATGCCAGACTTGTTGCTTTAACTGTGAACATTGTTTTTGAAACCTTCACTGGAAAGGTATTAAACAAGTCTACAAAAACTGTGAGAGGTATGCATAAAGAAATTTTTATTATCCTTGTGGCAATATTGGGCCTCAGAGCTTTCTGTACTTCTTTGAAAAGCTTGGCCCTATATGCCTCTATAACACTAAAATGTGGGAGAGGCCAATCCACTGAATTCCATGCCGGAAGGTCTTGTTTTCTTAACACACCATGTGTATTTGCATTGTCCAGCAAATGATAAAAATGATCAGTAAAAAATATACCGGATTGAGCTAGCTCTATTGCACATCGACCTTGGTATTGTTGTTCTCCTATCGATCCATGCAAAACATCTATAAATCCCAGAATACAATCGATGTTTTGCCATGTCTCATACGATGAAGGGTATAAATCTGAAATAAAATAACACAAGAATGTCAATAAGCAAAGAAAGAAAGCTTTGTCTTAAAAATCCATACACCTCATAAAGAACAAAACCATAATACAAAAATATACAATTAGGCCTGTGTTGCGGAAGATCATTTGGATAGTCTCGCAAGACAAGTTCTTTATGCATGTACACATGCTGAATCAAAACTTCTTTCACTGATATCTTCCCTCTGGTGATTTTAAAATCTCGTACTCTTCCCTTCCATGATTCCAAGAAAATGTTTTTTGTCTGGGGTCTCTTTCTTTTACTAGGTTGCATGAGCACCCATGCTCCTTTCGAAACAGTAAACCTTTCCCAAGTTCCTTCCGTTTTGACTGTACTTAAATTCTCTACTGAAGAAATAGAAGAAGCAGGTCGACGGGGTAAGGATGTGTGGTATAATTCTGCCTTCATAGCATTATCATACACAGAGCGTCTTCCACAAGAACGGCCATAGTTTTTATTCACCATGGAGACCTTGTGAATCTGTAACCACAGCAAAGTAATGTAAACAAGATAACAAAGTGAAGTTTCAAGAAAGAGAAAGTGGGCAGACAGATAGTTGACAAGAAACATCTTACTCTAAGCCAAACAGGATCAAGGGAGCAGTTTTGGAAAAGAAGAGGCTGCTGCACAATGAGGCAGTGGTGTAGAATGGTAGACCTTTCAAAGGAAAGGCAGCACAACATTTCAAAGTTCAAAGGAAGGTGGAAGCGGGAAGGCCCTTGTCAGAGAAAATGTCAGACTAGATTCTATCTTCATGTCCAAAGATCTTGTGAGAATAAAAAACCAATCTCCACATTAATGTAGCACGCTTGTACCTACATAAAATATTGTTTCTTTTATCTATTTTCTCTTATTTTTGTGAATTTCCAACGTTACGTTGGCCCTCTGTTCATTGGTTGAGAGCTTATTTTTCCAAACCGTAAAAGGCCCCAAAATGAGCTCCCTTTTTCCCTAATGTATGGTGCCACTCAAGTAGCGAAAGATGCGTTTAACTGCCTTCCAATGCTGAGACCCTGGGCTATGCATAAACCTGCTCACCTGTGAGACTGCAAAAACTGAATGTCCGGCCTCGTAATACATATATAAATGAGGCAACCAACAGCTGTCTGATAGAGTGTGACATCAAAGTGATCTCCAGCATCATGACTCAACTTCAAACCTGTCTCCATTGGAGTAGCAATAGGCTTGCAGTCTTCAAGGCCAAATCTCCGCAACAATGTCTCAATATACTTTGTCTGACACAAAGCAATACCTCCATCACACTGCTTAAATTGTATCCCCAAATAATGATGCAAATGCCCCAAATCTGACATTTCAAAAGAGGCATTCAAATCAGCCTTAAAATCAGCAATATGACTTTCATTTGGTCCTGTGAGCAGCATGTCATCGACATAGAGAGCAATGATTAGATGTACATCATCCACACATTTAACATATAAAGTGCTTTCTGTTGGACTATTCTGAAAACCATGTGCACTCAAATATGCATGTATCTTTTCATACCAAGCTCGTGGAGCTTGCTTTAAACCATATAAAGCCTTTTTTAATCTGCACACTTTGTTTTCCTGCCCTCTTTGAACAAAACCACGAGGCTGCGATACATACACCTCCTCATGCAAATCTCCATTCAAGAACACTATCTTTATGTCCAACTGATGTACATTCCAACCATTATGAGCTGCCAATGCACAAATGCTACGAATGGTAGTCATACGACAAGTAGGAGCAAAGGTCTCATCAAAATCAATGCCCTTTTCTTGAGCATAACCCTTTGCAACAAGTCTAGCCTTATAGCGATCAACACTGCCATCTAGCTTTCGTTTCAACTTAAAAACCCACTTACATCCAATGGCCTTTTTACCAATAGGCAAATCACATAAAGACCATGTACCATTCTTCATTATAGCATCATATTCACTTTGCATTGTAGCCAACCAATTTTTTGATTTTTGTGCCTCATCAAATGAAAGAGGTTCTTCTTCACATATACTAGACACAGCCAAAGCATAACAATCTGATGCATAAGAGGCATGCTGAAAACCTGAACGAGTACGACTAGATATAGGTGCATCAATTTTACTATCACGCAAGGTTTGCACCAGCCATTTAGGCATACCTCTAGCCTGCTCATTTTCAGCCCTATCCTCAGAAATTACATCCTGTAAATCTGTATCAGAAATGGGCTGATCTATGATGTCGTTTGATATCTGCATAGGCTGAATATTTGCCTCATTAGGACTTACATTTGAATTTCCACCTATAAACAAAGGCAACAATGTATCAAATACATCCCGTGAGCTCACACCTATCTCTTTGGTACATGATAACAAAGGCTGCACAGCATCTTCCACAAAAACAACATCTCGACTAATCAAGATACGCTTTGACTGTGGATGATACAATCTGTAACCCTTGCTCTCAGCACTGTAACCAACAAAAATGCATTTGACAGCCTTATCATCCAATTTTCTACGTTGTTGCATAGGCACTAAAGCATAGACCAAGCAACCAAAGACACACAAGTGACCAATAGAAGGCTTCCTGCCATCCCAAGCTTCGTATGGAGTAATAGACTGCAAGGCCTTAGTGGGACACCTGTTGAGTACATATGCAGTACACATGACAGCCTCAAGCCAAAACACATGTGGCAAAGCTTTGCTCTTGACCATACATCGTGCCATCTCCATAAGTGACCTGTTTTTCCTCTCAGTAATACCATTTTGCTGAGGGGTATACGGCACTGTACATTGGTGTTTTATCCCATGACTAGCCAGAAATGCATCAAACTCTTTAGACATGTACTCCCCCCCTCGATCAAAACGGAGGGTGCCCACATTACAATTGGATACATTTTTAACCATAAGCAAAAACTGTTTGAAGCACAAAAACACTTCGGACTTTGCCTTCAGTGGATATACCCATGCATGCCTTGAGTAATCATCAATGAAAGTCACGAAGTACAAGTGTTTACCAAATGACAGAGTTTGCATAGGCCCACATACATCACTATGTACAAGTTGCAATTTGCGAGTGGCTCGCACAGAACCATCCTTTGGAAACGCAGAACGTTGCACTTTGCCCAAAATACAGCCTTCACAAACATGTTTCAATGGTGCCTCAAGAGGGGGCAATGAAGCAACCATATCAAATTTCTGCAAACGCAGCAAACTAGCAAAGTTCAGATGACCAAAACGAGCATGCCATAGTTTTGCATCTGAAACTACCTTTTCATCAGAAACTGCATTTGCTGAATCTTCCACACACTTGTCATAAGAATTGAGCCTATACAGCCCACGAAACAAGGTGCCAGATGCAATAATCGTATCACCAGAAGTCAAATCATGAATAGTACATCTGTCATCCACAAATTTGACTACAAATCCCAGTCTAGCAAGCGCAGAGACAGACAATAGATTCTTCTTTATCCCTGGCACATACAAAGCATCTGAAAGTGTGAAAGCACTACCATTTGCGGCAGTAAGCATAATTTTACCAACGCCCTTCACTGGGTAAGAAGCATTATTGGCACATGTGACAGTATTCCCATTAGAGACAGCCTCAAGACAAGTGAACATATCACGATGTGAGGTAATGTGCTTTGTAGCACCACTGTCAAAATACCATACATTAGAGTCAACAGAAACTGCCAAACATGCATCATGTATAGATGGGTCATACTGGCAATACACGCTAAACGCCCATTCTGTATCATGCACAACATTTACAGAATCTGCATTTGTAGAAACATCTGCTATTGTGGCTGCATTTGACTCTTTCTTCTTTGCCTCTTTAGCCTTTAGCTTAGGGCAATTCTTAATGACATGATCATTTGCCTTACAATAGTTGCACCTGGTCTTTTTCTTGCCTTTATCAAGAGCCTTCTCAGACTTATTGTTGCTACCTGTGGAAGGAGAAGAAGTTGCAGACCTACTAATAGGAGAAGAAACAGTGGAAGGGGCTGCCTTACCACTTCTTCTCTGTTGCTGCACAGCAATAAATGTTTGATCAACTGCACGCTGCCTGGCCCTGTTTTGCCTGAACTGCGCTTCTTGCAAGAGCTTGTTGACTAAAGTATCATACTTGACAGCATTAGGTCTGTCCTCAGTAAGAAGTCTCCACGTGGAAGCAAAAGTCTGATGTCTCAGGTAAAGCATCAAGAACAGTCTGCACAAGAGCAGGGATTTCATATTCACGTGATCACAGCCTTTTTTCTTGTGATCACAGCTATTGTTCACAAATCTCAATGTTCACAAAATTCACAGTTCTCAAATCCTAGAGGGTGGGATGACCTGGTAACCCACAATTGGCCCGCCGGGCTACAAGTCTGGACTGCCGGGCGCGCAGAAGCCCGCCGGGCCCGCCTCCCGGCCCGGCGGGCTATATTGTAGTATAAAAGGGTGGTCCAGGGGGTCACTGTTCACAGAATCTTCCTTATACTTGTTGGTGTAGGTGGTGCTAGTGTGATCAATTTGAGGTAATTTTTAAGTTGAAAGTGTTGGTGTCATTTAATTTTTTGCATACGCTTAAGTTTAACATTGTTTGTGATGCATGTGCATGTGTCGTTAAATGTTAAGAGGCCCGCTGCAGATGGCCGAGCGATTGGCTAGGTCTGCTGATGTGCACTCTTAATATTTAACTTATGTAGAAGTTTTCGTTGTGGCACGGTATCTGCAAATGGTCGGTTTACTGACATGTGTGATGCTTTGCTACTTAGTACGGTATCTGCAGATGGTCGGTTTACTGACTAGGTCTGCTGACACCAAGCTATGTGGTGAAGTTTGTTTTTGTTATTTGGTTTGATAGTCATCTGCAGATGGTCGGTATACTGACTAGGTCTGCTGACGATGTGTCAAAGCATTTAACTTGTGCCATAGTTTTCATCTTAATGCGATATCTGCAGATGGTCGGTATACTGACTAGGTCTGCTGACGTCAAGTTAAGTCGTAAACTTGTGTTTTGTGTTTGTTTTTGACGATGAATGTGATTATTTAGTTTGCATGACATGAGTCATAAGTGTGTTGGATGTAGAAATCTCTTAGTTAGCTTACAAATAGCATTTTTTGTGGTTATAAATGTTGCAACTATTTGTCAATTATATTGTGCAGATTGATGGCGACGCTTGCACTTACTCCTGAAATCAAGAAATCAATTCATATCAAACTCGTTACCTTCATTAGTTGCTTGTCACCTAATCACATCGAGGGTATTGTGTCTGATAGGAATCGATTTGAGCAAATATTAGGTGAGGTTGTCCGCGCAGTGAAAAATATCCATGTGGGTGCTGATGGAGCAGCCATCAAGCATTTTGTTACTAGCATTGTGGGCAACATGCCTAGATGCGCTGTTGACCTAGGTGACGACAGACCAGCGGAAACAAATGAATCCAAGCTGGAGCACTTCCACACAAAATGGAAGGTAGAGAAAGAGAGGTCCAAGCGTGCAAAGTCCATAGACACCCAAGCTATCCTGAGCAAGAGAGCTCGCAAAGAGCTGGACCGGCCTGCTGATGAACAAGAAGATTTATCATCTGGTGCACGTGAGGTCTCTAAAGGCACCCACTTGCAGCGCACAAAGCATAATACTAACTGCAGCATGACAATTGGGTTGCCTGCAGAGGCCATCATCACATAAAAGAAGATGGGCTCTGGATCGTACGGCGTTGTACATAAATGCCATATTCAAGGTGTCTCCTGGTTTCCAGAAGGCATTTCTTATTGTGCAAAGCAATTCCTTGGTAGTCGAAGGGCTCAATTGAAGTCTTTTGCTCAGGAGGCTTCAATCGACCTAACCCACAGGGGCATAGTGCGCAGCATTGGGCACACAAGGAAGGAGCCATGGATACTGCTCTTCCCCCTCTTTAATGGGGGAAGTCTTGGAGATATAATGGAGTGTGTTCCGCCTCCTAAGGGGACCCTCAGTTCCATGCTTGCTGCAGGCAAAGGCAACAGATACAAGAAAAAACAAGTGGCTCCTCATGAAATGGAGCGATACAAGTCTTTGATTTTTCATGCTCCCGAGCTTATTTGTGCCCTTGTGAATACCATGGCCTTTGCACATGCTGAAGGGATCATCCACAATGATTGCCACCCCTGGAATATAATGATAGATTTCACCAAAGAAGGGGTGCCACGGGTAGGCATCATTGACTGGGGTCTTGCATTGAGGGATGGGATTGAGTTCAAACCCACAAATATCGCCAACAAAGCAGAGCACGATCAACGCCCCTGGAGAGCCCCTGAGCTCGCAGATGTAAGGTCCCCTTGTCCATGGAGCAATGCATCAGATGTCTTCTGCTTGGCTTGGGTGATTGAAAAGTTTACATTATTTTGTGCTGAGTTTGCAGAAATGACCAAAGTGCCGTGGGTGGGTAAAACTGCCATCCACACAAATTTGATTAAGGAATGGACGGCTGCCTATATGACGCCATCAAAGGAAGATAGGAAGACCATGGCAGATTTTGAGGAGCAATTGAAGAATTTGGAAGTGTCACCTGCTGCATGCTTACGTCCACTATCTGAGATGACACCACACTTATTATAAAGCCTCTTGTAAATGATATGTTTTGGTTGGCTATCTATTCCATGACCTGCCTTTAATCGATTGACACTATTTTGGTCCCAATTGTTAAATATTATTTTGATCCCAATTCTCTCTCTCTCTCTCTCTCTCTCTCTCTCTCTCTCTCTCTCTCTCTCTCTCTCTCTCTCTCTCTCTCTCTCTCTCTCTCTCTCTCTCTCTCTGAGTATTTGAAAATAACAAGTTTGCAGTAAATAAACATTGTTTTTATAAACTTATACCTAACATCTGAAAATAACTTTAAAGCTATTCCTAAATTAACATTGATTCTATAAACTTAAAGTGTATACATAATTTTTCTCAGATGGCTGATAATAATGAAGCCGCAAAGAAGGCATTTGAACGCTTAAAGCAAATCTCGGGCACTGGCACTGTGAATGATGCGGCACGTATTGCCGGACGCACCTCCAAATGGGCATCGGCCCATGGATTACAGTATGCCCAAGTAAATAAGAATGTGTCCAAAGAGATGGTCAAGAGCATCTGGCCTGACGTCTCCAATGATGCCATAAAAAAAGGGCGCTTGAAGCTAACACAATGTAGTGTTCCTTTAATTATCGAGCATGCGGAGCGCATTTTTGTGGATGTCATGGCCCACCCATGCATCACGGTGATTGTCCCCTCTGGTTTGCTAAAATGCTATATGCACAATTTGTGCAGAATTCAGTTGTAGACTTTAGCTCTCGACCTCCTCATCTACATGTGGAAGACATTCGGAGTGAGTCAATCACTATGCCTCGAGATGAGTTGCAACTGGCCATTCTTGGAGCCTCAATGGAAGTTCATCACACGGTTGATGAGCTTCAAACTCAAATCAACCAAATTAGAGGCACCCAAGGCCCTCAACAGACGGAAGCAGCACCAGAGCGCGGGCAAGCACCTGAAAGTTCAAGCGCTAGAGATATACTAAGAGAGAACAAGCTCTTGAAGAGACGCATAATGCAAATGGAGGAGCAAGGCCATGCAAACTCTCCTATGACGGCATTTGAACACCCGAATAGTTTGGAGCAACCACCTCTACATGGGCACGAAAGTGGCAGACCATGCCCTATTTGTTATAGTTTCTTTCACTCATGGTCTGGCCACTACACTGTCCCATGTGGGCACATGTACCACTTGACCTATCTTTTGCAACACATGGTCAACAGTACTACGTGTGCTTTGTGCGGCAAAGAATTTCACAAAAATTTGTATATATGTTTTAAATTGGGTGCCGACTATGATCAGTTGACCAATGCACGACACATGGACGAGTTAGAGCCGCATTTAAACTTATCTCTCTCTTAAATGCAACCCTGGAATTTAACAAGATTCGGCAACTTTGTTCAAAAGATTTCCAATGCTCTCTCTCTATCTCTCTCTCTCTCTCTCTCTCTCTCTCTCTCTCTCTCGCACACACACAAACACATGCACACAGATTACTTTGGAGTGTGTCAAAACTAACATGATTTCGTATTCTAAGTTTAACATGACATGACTAAAAACCATACTCTCTAAATTGACACTAACATGTTTGATATCCAGTTGTTGCAAGACGGATTACTTTGGAGTGTCTCAAAACTAACATGATTTCATATTCTAAGTTTAACATGACATGACTAAAAACCATACTCTCTAAATTGATCACCAACATGTTTGATATCCAGTTGTTGCAAGACGGATTACATTGGAGTGTGTCAAAACTAACATGATTTTGTATTCTGAGTTTAACATGACATGACTAAAAACCATTCTCTCTAAATTGATCACCAACATGTTTGATATCCAGTTGTTGCAAGACGGATTACATTGGAGTGTGTCAAAACTAACATGATTTCGTATTCTAAGTTTAACATGACATGACTAAAAACCATACTCTCTAAATTGACACTAACATGTTTGATATCCAGTTGTTGCAAGACGGATTACTTTGGAGTGTCTCAAAACTAACATGATTTCGTATTCTGAGTTTAACATGACATGACTAAAAACCATACTCTCTAAATTGATCACCAACATGTTTGATATCCAGTTGTTGCAAGACGGATTACATTGGAGTGTGTCAAAACTAACATGATTTCGTATTCTGAGTTTAACATGACATGACTAAAAACCATTCTCTCTAAATTGATCACCAACATGTTTGATATCCAGTTGTTGCAAGACGGATTACATTGGAGTGTGTCAAAACTAACATGATTTCGTAACCATTCTCTCTAAATTGATCACCAACATGTTTGATATCCAGTTGTTGCAAGACGGATTACATTGGAGTGTGTCAAAACTAACATGATTTCGTATTCTAAGTTTAACATGACATGACTAAAAACCATTCTCTCTAAAATGTTCACCAACATGTTTGATATCCAGTTGTTGCAAGACGGATTACATTGGAGTGTGTCAAAACTAACATGATTTCGTATTCTAAGTTTAACATGACATGACTAAAAACCATACTCTCTAAATTGATCACCAACATGTTTGATATCCAGTTGTTGCAAGACGGACTACATTGGAGTGTGTCAAAACTAACATGATTTCGTATTCTGAGTTTAACATGACATGACTAAAAACCATTCTCTCTAAATTGATCACCAACATGTTTGATATCCAGTTGTTGCAAGACGGATTACATTGGAGTGTGTCAAAACTAACATGATTTCGTATTCTAAGTTTAACATGACATGACTAAAAACCATTCTCTCTAAAATGTTCACCAACATGTTTGATATCCAGTTGTTGCAAGACGGATTACATTGGAGTGTGTCAAAACTAACATGATTACATCAAACGTGAGGAGCGTCTGCGGGTGGCTTTACTAACACCAAAATCGGGTTGCAAGTTTTCTTCTATCTCTTCAATAAAGCACAAGTTATCGCTCATATGTGGGACATTAGGCTCTACATCTCCATTCTCTTCTGCATCATACTCATCCTGACTAATGTCATATGTCCACTTAGGCATCTCTTCGTTGTAATCATCTGACTCAATTGACTTCACCAATTTATCATTACAATACATATACACCAACTTCTCAGCTCTATCACTCAATAAACGATTTCTGCTAATAGAATGCACATACTTGTAACTGCTCCAATTACGTTCAGAACTAGAATTTGAAGCACATTGCGCAAGCACTCTCACAGCTAAGCGTCGCAAAGTTGGAACACTTCCCCCATTCAACATCCACCATTTCCAAGCAGGCTGTTCCTTAGCAAGCTTTTGCACAAACTCCAAGGCAAATCTACCTTCTTTCAATTTATACTTGGTTAGCTCAATTACCGCTGTTGCTTGCTCATCTGGACCTTCATAAAATCGCTCCACAACATCATAGAAATCATCGATTACCTCCTCATCTAGGGCATTCACGTCCATATGCCAGTATTCTGGGTCAAGACAATATGCAACACTATGCAATGGACTATGTGCTCCTACCCACCGAGCGCTTACATACTTGGCCAAGATATTTCTCCTTGCTCTGGTGAATGGAGGACTCCAATGCTTGACAACAGTTTTAGTGGGCTCCTCTAGGTTTGCGAGGCTTTCTTGAATGGACCACCACGCCATCCAAACCTTCCCGATATTTGGCAATCTAGAATCCAACTGGCGCAAAGCAAGCATAACTGGCATCATAACATGATAACAATCTGCTGCTTCCTCCCATAAACTACGATCCGATATCAAAGATCGCATGTACCTCACCTTTTCTTTAACCTTTTCGGACTGGTCAGCCTCCCACTCAGAGAAGCCAGCACACACAAAGGTTTCCATGACTGCATTCCTATTTCTTAGGAGAGATTGAAGCATATAAAAATTAGTGCAAAATCTGGTTTCACAAGGCAACTTTAGCATAGTTTCCATGCGTTGACGATACATATCTAAAACACGTTGCCGTTTGAGCACAAATTTGACAATCTTACTTGCACTATCGATAATCTCCTTGAACCACTCTGTATCAGCATTTTTGTACCAATCTTGTAACACCAAGTTAAGGCTATGAGTGTTACAACCAAATGTATAGATATTGGAAAATCGAGATTCCAACATACGACCTGCTGCTCGACAATTAGCTGCATTATCCATAATCACTTGAAGCACATTTTCAGACCCAACTTGGTCGATAGCATCACCAATGATATCGGCGATAAATTGACCAGATTTAATTTCCCCGGAGCTATCAACAGCTTTGATAAAGCATTCCCCACGAGGACATACCAACATTACATTTATCAATGGACGTCTTTGGGCATTCGACCAACCATCACTGACAATTGTGCATCCAGACTGATTTGTGGTGTCAATTATGAGTCTTTGAACGCTTTCCCGTGTGTTGTCATAGCACTTGTCAAGTAATTGATTTCGCATGTGGTGATAAGTTGGTGGACAAAACCCAGGTCCATATTCTCCAATCTTCTTCCAAGCCATCTTCCATGAATCTTTCGTGACCATAGACAATGAAGAACCAGTAAAGAAGATCGCTTTCGCTAAAGCAAGTTGAGCATCCTCTAAAGCAGTGGCACGAAAGCTGTCAACTAGATTAGTTTGTCTGGTACGAGACATACCCACCTGAAACTCAGGAGATGCATCCATCGGTATTGAGACATCTGGACCTTGGGTGTCATTTTGGCAAGTAGTATGTGTTGGAGTCACTCCTTGGTTGGAGATCCCTCCACTTGATGCTGCCAAATTCGGCGATTGGTGATTTCTTGCACAGAGATTGGGCCTCTTGTTTTGTGATGCTTGTTTACTTATCAAAGCTCTAAGGCGCTTTGCAGCATCATCAGCTCCTGCACCCTTGCATTTACCTCCGGGATTTTTTGTGCTAGTGCCAAGCAAATGCTCCCTTATTCTGGGAGCACCCCCAGATTTTACCAAGCCACAAAAATTACACTTCCATTCGACAAATCTAGAAAGATTGGAAGCAAATTGCCATTCAGGTCCCGGTGATTTTCCTCCGCTCCTCCTCTTGCCACTTTGAGACGCAACATTCAAAGTTTGTGCTGTCATATCTCGTTGCAAGGAAACTCCACTAGTTTCTAATGGTCTGTTGCTTCGTTGGGTTGATGTGCCGCAATTAGAAGCAACCATTGTAACACCTAAACAACAATCATGCAAGATTTGAGATCCAAAACAGCCTGAGTAAAACTAAAATATGCAATTATAAAGTCTAAAACCCACTTCTTGCCAATGTAACCGAACGTTTGGTGAGATGCATTTGAGGCAATCCATCCCTAAATAGAGATGATGTCCCGAACATCTCACCACCTATATCCTCCTCTAGAGAAGCTCCTACCCAGACCAAATGGCACTCGAGTAGACCACCCAAGAGGAGGTATTGCTAGTCGACCTAAAGAAACCAAACGTTTGGTGAGATGCATTTGAGACAATCCATCCCTAAATAGAGATGATGTCCCGAACATCTCACCACCTATATCCTCCTCTAGAGAAGCTCCTACCCAGACCAAATGGCACTCGAGTAGACCACCCAAGAGGAGGTATTGCTAGTCGACCTAAAGAAACCAAACGTTTGGTGAGATGCATTTGAGGCAATCCATCCCTAGATAGAGATGATGTCCCGAACATCTCACCACCTATACCCTCCTCTAGGGAAGCTCCTACCCAGACCAATTGGCACTCGAGTAGACCACCCAAGAGGAGACATTGCTAGTCCACGTAACAAATACGATAAACCATTTACAATCAAAATCTTATAAAATACAAAATATTATTAACAAGCTTCAAACAAAAATCCAGAATATTTATACTCACCTCTTGTGTCTTTTAGCCTGAGGTGAGCCACCCAAGTGCTTTGGTAAAGCACATTTGGAAGTGAGGGGAAACCCTTTATATAGGTCCCTCCAAAACAGCCAAGTTTTTGGCGCAAAAAAAAAAGGCCCCGGGGCCCGCCGGGCTAGATAAGTAACCCGCCGGGCTAAACAGTGGCCCGCCGGGCCAAGCTAGTAGCCCGCCGGGAAAACCGGGATAGCAAGTTTCTCCCGGTTGTGTGAATATCTATGATATTAACAAGTGTGTGAGAGTGTTATTAACTAGTGTTATTACCACTTCGCGATTAACGTGATCACGTGAATGAAATCCCTGCACAAGAGAATGATCAGGAATAATCTCACCTGCAGAAATCAACTGTTCCTTGAGATCTTTAATCTCAGCAAGAAAAACATTCATGTCATCATCTTCCTGCATAATCTTCAATTCTAGCTCTTTACGCAGGTAAGAGATTTTTGCCTCATTACGACCTGCATACAAACCAGCTAGAATATCCCAAGCCTGTTTTGCTGTTTTAGCTGAACGAATATGTGGGGTGATGTTACGTTTGACAGAAAGTGCAATCAAGGCATGAGCCTGCGCATCTTTACCATCCCAACGAGCTTGTTCAGCAGTGGGTAAAACAGCAGCAACAGTAGAGCTGCTAGAACCTGCAACATCCTCAACAGATCTTACATCCACAGAACCTGGACGTACATCCATACCCTGCACAATGTTTCACACTCCTTTTGCAACCAAAACATGCTGCATCATGTATGCCCAAAGTGGGTAGTTGCCATCTCCATCCAGTTTGTCTTTAGCAGACAACATGCGAAATACATCATTGCTGTTATCAGCCATGGCCACTGACTGTAACTGATGCAAAAGCTGCCTGTGATGAAGCAAAGACTGAACAGAAAACAACTCGTGCTATGTAGCACGGTCCACAATAGAATACATATGCCTGTTTTGCAGAAAACTGCACTGTCGAAATAACTGCAGAAAATGATGAAAACACCTGTGCAGAACTTGCAATGCAAAAACGGAGCCCGAAACGACCTCAGATGCGATTTCTGAGAACGCCAAGCCCTAAGGGCTTGTTTGCAGAGTATGGGGACCTGCAAGCGCTCGTGAAAGCTCACCTCAATCGGAGAACGTGAGTTGGAGGGTGCCGGCGGCATAGCCCTGGGATCCGATGCCTGCTCTGATACCAATTGTTGGAATTAGGGTTGCAGGAAAGCACACAAAGCTTGCAGATGAAGAAGCAAGAATGCACACAACACAAAGTGTATTAGATTGTGTCAATGTCCTAAAGATGAGTTAGCCCTAGAAGGATGGGCGTATATACAAGCCAGGGGAAAAAACCTCCTAAAGAGGGAAAAAGTCCCCCAGCGGTCCTAAGTGTGTTCACACACAGCAGTGCCTATATATATATGGCAACACTCCCTACTCTCCTAAGATTTCGTTAGTGAATCCATCTACTCCTTCATCTTGAGTCTCTGGTACATTTTCTTCAGGTATGGTTGTCTGCATTTTTTTTCCAGGTTTGGTCATCTGTGTTTTCTTCAAAATGTTTGCAAAAGAGGGTTTTATTTAACATCTTTGCAAAAGAGGGTCCTCTCCCTTGACAGTTTCGCCCGCTAGCAAAACCGTCAAGGGAGTGTAGGCTTGCATCGTGTATGGGAAGATGGTTTTGCCTCTTGCAAAGATGTATGAGTTGCGAAGAATGCAGTGATGAATTCTTTAAGATGCTCTATGATATGTTAGCTGGACGCACTCTTTTTTTATGTTCGGTGTCTTAGGACGTTTCGTCAATTTGGCTCTGCATGTTACCGCATGGATGTGTTCTACACAAGTCAAGCAAACAACTCTATACAATTATTCAAGTGTAATATATGGTTTTGCCAGCAAAACCATCTATAGGGAGGAGCCCAAAAACACCGTCTCGACCAAACTTTTGAGCTTTTTTGCTGCTTCCCACATGCGTGCATCTGCATATCTGTTAGAGATAAGGAGATATCCATATGGAGATTTCACATGGCTGGGTTACAAGGCTTGATTTAACTCTCAAATTCTTTTTCTTTACATCTTTGGCATTTTGGATTTGCGCAAATTGTGTGTGTTGCCATTGCATGGTAAGGAGGGATGAGTGGAGTCCATCTGAGAAGGACTTCCTTGTGACAGTCGAATGAGACTTTTTTTTGAAAGGTCAGGTCCGGCCTTATAGTTGCTGCAACCTCCTGTTGAAGTGATTGATGGAGGACATCATATAGCTACATTCTTGCCATCCCTTGCAATGGTTTCTCCTCCTCTTGTTGACAGTTTCTCTCTTGTGGAGCCCAATCCCTTGCTTTCCCTCCATCTCTTTTCCCCTTCATCTCTTTCCCACCACCAACACAGTTGACTCATTTTTACTACATGTTGTGATTATAGGTGTTGGATTCACACCCTTTGTAGGTGTTGGCAAATTTTCTTGCTTCTTTTGTGGTTTACAACAAGCTCCCATAGCCATGAAGAGAGGCTAGGTATGGGACTGAAGCTTTTAATTTATTAGATTCTTTATTTTATAAAGTTATTAAGGGAAAAAGATATGTATGGTTGTCATGGTATTTTTCATTTATGCTTTTGTGTATAGTTATCATGCTTTTTATGTATGGAAAATATTTTCTTTGTAGTCATCTCAAGTACGAAAAAGGAAAAAGACACCTTCCACTAGGGGTGGTAGAAAAAAAAAGATTTCAAAGGAGAAAGGGGTGGTAGAAAAAAAGATTTCAAAGGAGAAAGAGGTAGAAGCACCTGTGATGAGTAGAGAAATAGATGCAAATGATATTGATGTTAGTGCTTCAAAGGAATATGAGGTAGATGCACTTGGGATGAGTAAAGAAATAGATGCAGATGCAAAAGAAGCGGAGGGTAGTGTGAGCAAAGATGTGGAGAACAAAGACAAAGAGGAGGATGTAGATGATATTATTCCTTTCTTGGTTTCTCAACCACCACAGGTCTCAGAGTTCTTAGAGAGCATAGCAATGAACAAGGGCATTATCCCACCACATGTTCCACTATGCAGACTTGTGATCAAAGAAAGGGTTAGGGAGCTGAGACAAGACCTATCTTTGTTGAAAGGGATATTGGAGGATGATGGATATTATGTGATGAAAGGTAGCTTTATCTTGTCCATCAACATGCTTGATGGGACCACCAAAGACGTGGATGAGAATACTAAGAAATCATGGGATAAGAATTGGAAATTGGTTAACAAAGAGTTTGAAGAGGACTTAAGTAAAGATAAGAGATGGTCTGCCCTCCAAAACAAGATGTTTTTTTTGTTTGGGAGGGAAATCATAGGACTGCATCATGGTGGATGGAATGTATACGAGAGATATTTTAGAATAACAAGAAGATGCACATAAGGGTCCAAGCTCAATTCATAGTTCCCACTCAACAGGAGTAACTAAGTCAGGTTGCTACTTTGCAATGATTGAACATGTAAGTTGTTCAACTCTCAAAATGATATGTTGAAAAGTTTTGCATGTGAAAAATATTTATTTTATTGAATTTTTCTTGTGTTTACTTTTGTTTGATTTTCAAGAATGAACGAGGACGCAACAGTGAAAACAAACTTGAAGGATTGCTTGTTCCATACAAGTATGCTATGTTCATGCGATGAGCCTCAATTCACAGAGGAGTTCAATGATAGTGAGAAGAAGTCTATTATAAAGGCAAGAGCCCATGAGGCTAACACTAGCAAGAGGGTTTGGTATCCTCTTACCCAGCCAATCCTTGGCTGTTTGGTGTATGGGGTAAACTTTATAGACCTTGTATCCCCTATAAATAGTTTTTCATAAGCATGTGTCTTTATGTGCTTCTCTGGATTGTAGGGAAAGTGGAAGAAGGATTTTGAGTTTGCTTGTAGTAGAGGATACCTCCCAATTTAGCCAAACATGAGCTCATCCAGGTAACAAATAATGCAAGGAGAAATGTCATCAAGACTTATAATCAAAAGATGACAAGAGTAAGTTCTAATTGTCATGTTTCACCATATTTGTAAACTATTATATGTGTTCTCTTCTTTGGAGAATTTTGTGTATTAACTAGTATTTCTTTTGATTATTTCAATGGTAGAATATCTCGATAGTTAATCCTACAGATGGAGTGGAGTGGTATCTAAGGGTATTAAAAATATTGGGGCAAGATGTGAGAATTTTTGGTTGAGCTATGGTATGCCACTTGGAGACCATCACTATATTCCTTGGTTGGAAAAGGAGGTATGGATGGATCAACTATTGGAAGATGCAAAAAGGATTTTACAACAAATCTTATATTCTACAAGGGGTGCCAATAAAGTGGAGCTACCTATTGGTGCAAGTTTGGAGGCATATTTTAGTGATGTGGTGAGTAGATATAGGGGTGTCTTGTTTTATGCATTTCAAAAGGAGATGAATGTGGGAACTCCACCTGCCAAGCATGTTGATTTGAAGAACTCATCTCGTCGATTGGTCTCAAGGTAACTATTAGTTGCTAATTGGTGTATGAAAATATTTTAAAATTACTTATGTTGATAGTCTCATATGTTACTTTTGGTGGAACTTTTCTTTTTGCTTTATTATGGTGGGTTCTTGATGCATCTCATATCATCAAAGAGAATTCCATGCTTGCCGGATATTTTCAAAGCATGGATAGTGATCTAGCCCCCTACATATTGTATGTATAATTCAGTCATATTTAGGGAGAATAATGTAGTTGATGGAGTCTTCTTACTTACCTATTAGGAGTGGAAGCACTGCCCTTTGGTGGCTTAATATGAATAAAGGGGAGTTCTTGGAAGAGGAGAAAGAGAATTATCTTAGGCACCTCAAGGGTGAATGCAAATCAAAGTCAGATTCTTTCGAAGAGATGACCGAGGAGCAAAGGAAGAAAATGGAGGAAGAACTAAAAGCTCTCAAGGAGAAAGAAGATCAAGATGCCAAGGAACAAGGCAAGAAGGGGGTCATCCACCATTAGGCAGTAAAGATGTTTCTATGAAGGGTAAATTTACTACAAGTTCCTTGTAATATGTACTATTTGTTCTATTCTAGCATGCTTTAATTTCTTTTTAATGTTGAATGATTTTACTTTGTCTTGTGTGTAGACATAAGATCCTTTGGTTATCTTGCTCTTTCACATAAAAGAATTGGCTAGGGCTCTATTATCTATGCTGCATTGGTGGCTACCTTTGGTGCACTAGAGAAGAAGACCACATTACAAGAGGTGAAGGTGTGGAGCTATGATTTTATTTCACTAGGAAAAGAGTTTATGGACAGAAATTTCACAGAGGGATTTACAGTGATGCAAGAGTTCTACATGAACTTAGGCAAGGGTAAGAAAATTTACAACTCAAAACCTTGCGCTTAGAGTGTCGATTTAAGCGTGATAGATCTTCCAATAGGTACTCTTTGTAAATTGTTCTCTCAATTCATCACATTCATCTCTTTCCATATTTAAGAAGCATGCCCTTGTGTAGGTAATAACATTATGGGGGTAGAAGGCATATCAGCATGAAAGCAACTCACTGAGGATCATGTCAAGTTCTCACTTTTGGTGGCTTCCATAGTCATGGAAGACATGGATTGGATTCCTATATTTTGTCCACTTTCATCTATCACATTGGTGGAGTGCATGGATTCATGTGTAGGGTTGATGGTTGTTCTTAGATGGGTCTTGGATTGCTCAGAGCCATATGGAACATCTACAAAGTATACTCATGTGTTCAAGGTATGCTATGTACCATATTGTTTAGGTATACATTATTTTTTTGTCATGTATCAATTTTTGAAATTTCATGTAGATGACTACATTCTTTGCATTTGCTTTGCACAAGGCTAGCATGTGTCCCCATTATGGGCATGAGGGGGCAAAAAGGGTACATTAATATTCATTATTTGTATGGGTTTTTTGTTTTAAGAGACCAATAGTTATTGGTACTATGTGTATAGGTGGGGAAACTACTTCAACAAAATATTAATGCGAGATACTTACCCATTACATGTCTTCATCCATGAGGGCATGTCATAATGGTAACCTTGGAGGATGGTGAGGTCCCCTTGAGAGGAGTTCCTCTCTTATGTTATCTTTTTGGAAGCATTGTGTCCAACAACAGGTAGTGTTTTGGAGATTGGAGGTGGCACGAGGCCTATGCTAAAAGCCTCTATGCACACACGGCATGGTTGTATGCTCATTGACAATGACAAAGAGATATGTGAGGGCTATCTTACTCCTTTTATAGAGAATTATTGTGGTACTATGAAAGTGGCTAGCATGAAGGTGACTTTTGCCAGCGATGATGAAGATTAGTTTGTTGTGGATGATGCACCTCTTGACTAGTAAGTAGACTATCTGGACTTTTGATGTGTAGTGCTTTTCTTATGCCTTACCCAATTATAGTGAGTTTCCTTATTATGCAAAGAAAATGGCAAGGCATATGATCTTAGATCCTTCATATGATCATATGCCAGTGGATCGACATCATAGAAAAAGATGCATGTTTATTTATGGACGAGGTGGATGTTGTTTATATACTAGTGTGGATACATGCCTCACATAGACCTTGAGAGAGATTCTGGATTTCTATAGTTGCATAAATTTTGTAGCCTCAACTCAAGTGCTATGGAGAAATCGATCGAGAGGTATAGCCTAGCAAAGAGGGAAAGAGACCGAGATCGTTTGAATTTTAGAAATTGAATACTAGAGCATTGCCATACCCAGATTCACTTTCTCAACTTCCATAATTTCCTTATAGAGTAGATGGCTTCAACAAACCATACAACAAGCAAAAAAGAGTGGTGAGGTTATAAGCAAAGAGGAGGAGGAGCTTGCATATGGTTGTGATTACCATGTAAGTGAGTTTTTATATGTACACAAGAAACCGTAAGACACATAGTCTTGTATAAGTTTTTGTTCTTGATACAATTTCATGATCTTCTTTTGCTTGCAGTATCACAAATTTGGTGTGCTTTGGTTACGCGATCGTCACTTTTGAGTGGAGAGAATAGAAAAGAAGAGAACAACATTTGATTGCAGTGTTAAAGAAAATTTCATGCAAGAAAGTCATTCAAGTGCAAGTGATCTAAGTAGTGAAGTTGGCATACTTGATTATTGTGGAGCAATACAAGACATTATCAAGGTTGGGTTCAAAAAGTTTTCTATGTTCGTTTTTGATGTGAAGTGGTTCAAGGTAGTGACTCAAGGACCACAAGAAACCATGCGTAGAGATAAGAGCAAATTTTTTCAAGTAGACTCCACAAAGATATGGACAAACCAAAGGGACACATTTGTGCTACCAAAGCGTTGTGATCATGTCCTCTTCAAGGTGGATGCGAGAGATCATAGGTGGTTGTTTGTAATCCAAATTGATCCATGCAGTAAACAAATATTTGAAGATATGGAAATTTCAGATGAAGTAGAGGTTGAGAAACCCACTCAAGAAGCACAAGAAACAGATATTGATCTAGTTGAACAACTAGAAGAAGGATCAAATGAAGGTATAGTAATTCAACAATTACTAGCACTTGAACCACCAGAAGTAAACACAACAACTGATCCGAAATTCAAAGAAAAAATAGAAGAACAACTTTCAACATAACCACCTCTAATGCCTAAAATAGAAGAGGATGATACGGAGGCTACACCTATTGATGAAGATGTAAATGGAGAGGTATTTCTAGAAATAGATGTCAGAGCCATGGATCTAGCTGAGGATGAGAGAGTTGATGATGAGCTATAACATCTTATTTTAATTTTATTTACCAAGAAATACTTGGTTTTTGTCAACGTTTTCGTTTTTTGCACACTTAATTTTTTTAAGAAGTCCAAAATAAAAAAAAGAGATTTCAATGCGCTTTTTGACACTTATTGTTGTGACCTTTATTTTGACGTTTGTCTTTGACGGTTATTTCAAATCAAATTTCGACGTTTATATCGACGGCACAGAAACCGTTCGATACCAAGCATCGAAAATGGATCATCCTATAGTAGTGTTCGTATAAAACTTGGTACAAACACATTTTTAAGTCGGTGAAATTGAATTTGTCTTCAAGATTTGAGATTCTTTACCCATAGGTGAGCCTCCCTATCTTATGTTAGGGAAAAAGAATATTTTTTTTATAAGTCTCACATGTTACCTCAAAGATCTCTCTGTGTTGGATTGGATCTCCATTGCCCATAAATGTTTGCATCAACTTAGTAATATAATGTGGCTTCATCTGTGTTTGTCTTGGTGCATGGGATATTCCTAATTCCCTAGCCACCCTTGTCCTATTTTTTACACCCATTCAAGATTAATAAATCAGTTGTGGTAGATGTGGCAAGTTATGGGGTTGGTCATGGAAGACCACATGTATTTGTTGTTTAACCAAGTCTTAGGGAAGTTCATCTTCCCTTTATCATCTTCTACCCCTTCCTAGGTCAGGCATGTAGTATTGAGTATAGGCCCCAAATTAGGCATCACAGGAGTGTAATCCATTGGTTCTTAAATATCATCAAATCATGATTTTGTGATATTATTACTTGCACATGTGTGAAACTCTAGGTCAAACAACATATTATTAATGTCTTATTTAGAGTAAAGAATGCTTCTCTAGTCCTAAGAGCATTGGAAACATCTCTCCTAATTTGGTGAGTGATCTGGGGTTGTTCCAAAGATCTGGGGTTATTCCAAAGAACTTATCAATGCAAAACCATCATTGGTGGTGCAATTTGAGTATATGTTCAACCCATGACACTCTCACTAATCCACTGCTCATTACTAGATTTTTATTAAGCTTCTTATTTGTTTTGGGTTATAATCCAGATAGTCCCTTTGCATAGTCCAAAAGACTATTGCATTTTATGGAAGAGGATGTAATCCTCTTGTTAATTTTCTCCTTTGTGTGGAAGCATACTCCATGGATGAACCTCACTACTTCTTTTAATAGATTCTATTTCTCTCTAGGCAAATATGCTAAATTAGGTGTTGTGATGAATCCCACACTTAATTGATAGGAGGATCCTGGGTGGTTAAATGCACTGTCATCTTTTTGGTTTTTCACAAAATTGAGTTTTTCATGGTGTAAAAAACTACATGGTTTTTAATAGACACTGAATCATGTGTCATTAGGCCTTGCCTTAAAGCTAATTTATAACTTCCAGATGGATGTGGGTGTGTATCCTGTCACATCCTCACTCCATTGTCACAATAGAATTCTCCTTTTGCTAATAGGGTAAAGAAAGAGCTCTCTTTGCCTAGATGGAGGCAAGTAGAGATTCATCTTTGTTGAGGTTCTCTCTCATAAAAGGCGGGGAAGAAGAAGAAGGTAATGCCAAAGGGAAACTTAAACCTATCTAGCATACATCCATCAAACAAGAAACATCCCCAACAATAATAGAGAATAAGGGGAGCTCACAAGCTAATGCGAAAGAGAAACCTACTAATAAACCTATCTAGCTATTCCTAATTTTAAACAAGTACATACAAGTGACTAGTTATCACACTAGGCCGACAAAACTTAAAAAATTTTCAACCTATATTACTAATCTTAAGAAAGTATATACAAGTGACTAGTTATCACACTAGGCCGACCTATATTACTAATCTTAAGAAAGTATATACAAGTGACTAGTTATCACACTAGGCAGACCAAACTTAAAAATGGTATAAGATAATACCACTTAATATATTCCAATACCGTCTTTTATAAAAGAAAAGTGACTATTTGAGAGTTATAGCAAGATAATAAATCACCTTATAGTAGGTCAAGTGAGTAAAACCATGTAAACCTATGGAGTAGTTAATTTACCCCCTTCCTAATGGTAAAACCATGTAAACCTATGGAGTAGTTAATATACCCCCTTCCTAATGGTAAAACCATGTCCTTGCATTACTTAAGTTGGCCACCCAATTTGGTAGTGAAGTTCTACCGGGTTGGAAAGGTGTGGATGGTCCACGATATACCATGAAGTGGGTGGCCAAGGCTAAGTGGAGTTTGAGTGGGAGGGTAAGCTTAAGTGCTATTAATCCACACATGCAGTGATAAGTGTTGGATGTGGTATAGTCAACTTATCAACGTGAAGTGGAAGGTTTAGGCAATGTAGAAGGTTATCATGCAAGGCCTCCTTTTTTTGTGGATACTTCAAATGAGGTGGTTGATAGAAGTTTTTTATACCCTATGATTAGTGTCACGTCCACCATGGAATGATTTACATGGGTAGATGCTAGGCCAGATCTTCTTGGCATGACATGATACTGTGCTCTGATCTCGCAATGTGATGCTTAGAGATGAGATTACTTCTTCATGGGTGGGTGAATACATTGGCCACGGTGAGATTGTGTTGGTGGTAAATTGGAGTCAAAGCAAAGGTTTCAAGCATTGAATCTAGTTGGAGAGGTACTACAAAGTTAAGGATTTCTAGGCAATGGGTCATACCATGGGCCAAGTTTTCACCCATCGCCATGGTCACCGTATCTAGAGATGTACATGGAGGGTTAGCATCGTGATGAGCTTGGTTGCAGGTGCATGTGTTTGTGTAAGTAGTGAGATGCGAGATGTGAAAAAATTTATGACACTCATAGTGAAATATGTAGGTGATATATATGGGCAAGGCGAAGGGTGTGCCGTTGTGTGTGTACTACTCTAACTCAGATATCTCTAAGTCAACTACTTTCTTCAACTCTCTTTGCTACTCTCTTTGATATTTACTTGACGTCCCTTTTCTTAGAGATTCAAGTTCACTAGAATGTGGATGCATGGTAGAAAAGCTGGCTTTGCTCATAGCTACAATGGAGATTGATGGCCTCTATGGCTAGATGGATTTGGTGTTATCAAGCACTAGAGGGATAGAGCCAAGGTAGGCCAAGAGTTACTGTGGTCAAATACAAGGCCACAAGAGGTTCTTGCTAAGTTGAGGAGGATCCAAACAATGGGTCCATGGGCTAGGCTTGCACTTGCCATGGCTCCCCCATTAGAAATGTACCTGGATGGCGATCAGTGATGAGGCTTAATGCAGGTTTTGGAAAAGAGTAGTGCCTATGTATATGTGGCATGCATGGGCATGGGGCTAAAGGTGTGCCCTTGTAAAACACCTCTTCTGGTGAAAACTCCAACACAATACTTTCTTCGACTTTTTTAATTTTTCTTCCTTCTCCTCTCTGTGCCCTATGTATATGTGGCATGCATGGGCATGGGGCTAAAGGTGTGCCCTTGTAAAACACCTCTTCTGGTGTGCCCTTGTAAAACACCTCTTCTGGTGAAAACTCCAACACAATACTTTCTTTGACTTTTTTAATTTTTCTTCCTTCTCCTCTCTGTGCAAGCATCTTGTGGGTGGCATCTCAAGACAAAGGTTTTGTACCAAATTTGTGCTGATAAAGAATTTGGAAAGTAGTAAACAAGGCTTGGTTACACTAAAAAGGTGAACACACAAAACCCATGGCAATCCCCACTTCATTAGGGTAATCAACATTCATTATTAGTTCCCTAGAGTAGTCTCCATCATCCAACAAATCCTCAATAACCACCTGATTTGACTAGTGTTAGGTTGTGGTGGTAATACTAGCAATGGTATAGATATGTCAAGTATCCTATACATTCCTCTAGACTGAATTTTCACACTAGATACATGAGTTATATGAACATTCCTATGGATAGGGTGTGCTGGTGATGCTAAGGGAAGTCTTTCTATAGGAAATTACAAACATTATGATTATTTTTATGGCTATTCACAGTGGGTATCAGCACATACTTGTATGATGGTTTCTCAACCATATATAATGCAGAGAATAGATCAAAGGTTGAGGCCTTAGATTCTCTAGAGATCACTCTTGAATATTACATCATGCAAGGAGAAATGTTGGTATCACGATTTCCCAACCACATACAATGCACATAATACATGCCTTAGATGCTCTAGAGATCACTCTTGAATATTACATCATGCAAGGAGAAATGCTTGTGTTTCAAACCATGGCATAGTGGGAAAGGAAGAGACATGAATGCTATGGTGAAGAGAGCCCAATAAAAGTGCTACCAGTGCCATTATAGTGGAAAGGAAAGGAATGGACATGAACACTATGGTGAGAAGAGAGCCTAATTACATTTCTACCACTAACAAGGCTCCTCATTATGTGGTCAAATGTCCCCATAAGTCAGCCTCAACGAGCTAATAGCCTACACACAAAATTCTATAAACCCTAGTACACAAGTTATGTAAAATGTGGAATAGATAATCTCTTTAAGGATCATCCTTATAGAAAAAATAATGAAGTATCCACTTTTACCAACCTACCACATAGGATTCATGATGATGAGAGTGTATAGCCCATATTGGTAGATGTACGTCTTAAGATCTTAAGATAAGCCCAAACATGAATGCTACAGAGGGATCAATTTGAGAACCTTGATTCTAACTCATCACTCAAGGTTGGAAGAAGAAGAAGAAAAGTGAGGAAGGTAGGAATCATTAGTGATTGTATTGATGAGGGGACTACCAAAACCATATCCACACAGTCCAATTGCAAGAGGAACCATAACCTCAAGAAAAGTCTAGCTAGGAACAACAACCATATTCCAATAGTCCAGCTACTAGGAGGTACCACAACCATAACCAGACAGTCTAGCTACTAGGAGGTACCACAACCATAACCACACAATCCAGCTACTAGGAGGTACCATAACCACATAGTCTAGCTACTAGGAGGTACCATAACCATAACCACACAATCTTGTCCAACCAAGGTGGTGAAGTTGTCTTGGAGAATAGAACTGGGTTGGAGAATATCCCAATGAACAGCTAGAAATTAAAAAAGTGGAAGCTGCCAAGAGCCTTTGTGAGGAGAAATTTGAAGAGAGACTAAGAGCCAGTCGGGCTACAAAGACAACTTATCTAAGTGCGGAAATGGCAAGGGAACCCAAAAGCACTAGTTCCTTGTTGGAACAAATTGTGGAATTGTCTGAATCTGAGATAAAGGACATGTTCAATCGTATGTTTACTGAAGGGAGAGAAATTTCTCATGTGGAATCAACCATTCCTGAATGAGGATCCCTGGGATTTGACAATTTCTCAGACCACATTCACCACCATGAGATTTAGCAAGACTTATGTCTTTCCTTCCTTAGGAAATAAAGATGCCAACAATAGGGCCATTGCTAAGGGAAAGTCAATGCTTGTGGGGATGAATATCAAAGAATAGGTAGAAGGAAGACTCTAAACTAGACCAAGGTCTAATGACAACACATTGAGGAGGATTTGAATATGATTGCCTTTTGAATGGAGGTGAGCGGTGCTCTGAAGACCTGGGGGACCTTTGTGCCTATTGCCATGGCGTTGACGCTAGTGAATGGCTTAGATCTAGGCACTACCCTCATATTCACGGGCGTGTATAACATCATCAATGGGCCTTCTGCTCGGGGTGCCCATGCTTGTTTAACCCCCATGAAGACCATAGCCACAGTGCCATAACCCATGCCTACTTAAAAAGAAAATCTCTAAAGCGTGATCGCCCCACTCAAGGTTGCAATTATTATAGAGAGCAAGTCAGATGATGTACCAAATGGTTACAGATGGCGCAAATACAGACAAAAAACAGTCAAGAATAGCCCCTATCTAAGGTAATTGTAGCTCATACCACACAGATAACATTTTCTTCATCATAAATTTCCCATTGCACAATACCAAACAATCAGTGTGCCGCCTAGCAGCTAGCTTTTCACCTGATTGTTGTTCATGTGGGTACTATGCCTGCTCGGCAGAAACTACTTCCTGCACAAACAATGTAGGCTCAGAAAAAAGATAACACGATGATTTCTTAATAACCTAGAATGCTCATTCTTACCGACAAGGGCCAACACAATCACCACAACCTTCCATATCGTTGTGATGTGTAAGAGAGAGGGAGAGAGAAAGGTGTACTTAGAAAAGAATATTCTGAGGGGAGGGATGGCTATGCATAAGCCATGGCCATGCATGGGCATAGGGTGCATATAGCAATGCCATAGCAAGGCCTATGCAAGACCATAGATTATGCATATCCATGGTCTATGCATAGCTATGCCTATGCATGACCATGGATATGCATAATCTATGGTTATGCATAGCTATGCCTATGTGTAGCCTATTCGCATATGCATGACCATGGCTTACATATGCCACATCTATGCATAGCTATGTATATACTACACATAGGCATGGATATGCATAAGTCTACGCATAGGCATGGCTATGCGTAAGCCATGTATGCATGTAGGCATAGCTATGCATCATCCATGGCCGTGCATATGCCATGCTATGGCATTACATAGGCATAGCTATGCATAGACATGACTATGTGTAATCCTTGGCTGTGCATAGGCCATGTCTATGCGTAGCTATGCCTATGTAATGCCATAGCATGGCCTATGCATAGCCATGGATTATGCATAGCTATTCTTGTGCATAGCCATGTCTATGGATAGCCTATGTGTATACATGGCCATGGCTTACACATAGCCATGCCTATTCATAGCTATATCTGTGTGCAGGCTATGCATAGCTATTCCTATGCGTGTAGGCTATGCATCTCTCTTGCATATCAAATCCTCTTGAATAGCACTTAGGATATCCTCTTGCATAGCACTTGTATGCCTCTTTAGCACTATGAATATCCTCTTGTGTAGCACTTAGCATCTTGTATGGCCTTGCATATAATGTCTTATAAGCATAGATTTGCATAGCCTCTTAGCACTTGGTCTTGTTTCTCACCAACCTACTTGTTTTTGTGGTGTTTGTGTGTGGCCTTGCATATAATGTCTTATAAGCATAGACTTGCATAGCCTCTTAACATTTGGTCTTATTTCTCACCAACCTATTTGTTTTTGTGGTGTTTGTGTGTGTATACATGAAATTGAAAAAAAAAACCACCTCCAAACTAAGCACTAAGCTACAAATCAATTGTGTGTGAGGTAAGCATTGTATGGTTATGCCTAGTTTGTTTTTTTATTCAAGTCAAAGGCCCAATGCCCCATGCACAATCTTGCATGTGAAATTTTTCCCTCATGGGCAGAAAATAGCATGCCACTTGTACATAAGCATGGTCATGCATAGGCTATGCATAGCCATGTCTATGAGTAGGCATATAAATAGCCATTCCTATGAGTATAAATATACATAGCCGTGCCTATGTCTAGGTTATGTGTAGGCTATGCATAGCATATGCATTGGCATGTCTTTCCAAAATGGCAAATGGTGTGGATGAGCATTTTGACATGCTTGCCTTGTGTAATGCAGGGTGGGCAAGTATTCCCTCTTACCCAAAGGCCCACTCGGCCTATGGGCAAGATATTATGCTTGCATGCCTTGCTCTATGCAAGGTGGGCAAGCATTTATGCTCTCCAACATGCCATATGCCCACTCGTCCTATGGGCAACCAATTTTTCTTGACAACCTTGCATTATGCAAGGCGAGCAAGCATTTTTTCTCTCCAACGTGCCATAGGCCTAGTCGGCCTATGGGCAAGCAATTTCTCTTACAGACCTTGCATTACGTAGGGCGAGCCGCAACATCTATGCTCTTCAAATATGCCATTTACCATTTGCGAGAGGGATAATGCTTTCCAAACTTTGGTCGAGGCATTAAGGTGGGCAAGTATTATTTCTCCAAAATGTAAAATGGCATTGTTCCAAGGTGGGCTAAGGTTGTAGCTCTCTAGCATATTTTCCATAATATACATATCATTAATTATAAGCATAAGATTTATTTTACATCCAGCTAGCTTTATGCTCTTGCATGAGAGTCTATGCATAAGGCTTATGCATGTGCCTTGCATGGATAATTTAGTTGAATAGTGCCCATGCAAGCCATGGATGATATACTCCTAATCAATGATCATTTATGCTTGCTAATTGGGGCTGAAGCGTCCATGGCTTGCATACAATGTGCTAAAAATTCAACTTGTGTTCATGTAACCCATGGATGCTTTATGCTTAATCAACAAGTGTATTCAATGTAAAGTGTTTATATCTTGCATACTAGCATTTTTGCAAGTTATGGATGCTTTACTCATCAATTGGAGAATGTAAATGTTTGTTGATTAGGCATAAAGTATCATAAGCACTTTTTTACGCCCACTATCGACAAGCGTAAATGCTTGTTGATCGAACGTAAAGCATCATGGCTTGTATACATACTACTCAACTAAGATCCATGCAAGCCATGGGTGCTTCATGATACTCAAATAGCATTCATACCAGCCATGGATGCTATTCAGCTAGCATCCATGCAAGCCATGGATGCTTTACATCCAATCAGTAAAAGTGTTTACACTCTCCAATCCAATTGGACATAGAGCATACATGGATTCCATCGTCACTACTACATGCAAGCCATGCATACTTTACGCTTAATATATTAAAGAGAATTTGCATAACTTTTTTGGGTGTTAAGCCGTTAAGCATCCATGCCTGCACCCATTTCCACATCCATGTCCCATGTTGACATATTTGTGGATGACCAAGCCTATGTAAGTGTGGATCACAATTGTAGTGAAATGGTGTATTCATTATCTATATAGAGCATGAAAAATGTTCCATACTTTGCTTTTGGTCGCTTGTTCATGCAAAATGCGATTTGAAGCTATGTTTATCTTAAATTAGACATAACTTTTGATCTATAGCTTAGAACAACATGCTATAAAAAGTAAAAGTGGAGAACTTTTAATGCTCTATTACAAACGGGACATCACTAACTGTGCCAGAAGCCTCTGAGCCTGATCTCTCATCAGCGCCTCTCTCGGTATTCATGTCTTGACTATTAAGGGGAGGGGTTGGAATCTGTCGACCTGGCCGTGCCATGTGGATTAGCATAGCCCCAGATGTAATGTGTGTGTCTAGGCATTGTGGGTATATATGTAAAAAGGGCCACTTGGCCTCTCTAATGTGTATCCAATGTCAAGTGAATAAGGTTGAATGCCTTAGGCAAGATGGCATACTTCATCCACTTGAGATAGAAGAGTCTATGTGGCAAAGTATTTCCATGGATTTTACTATGGAACTACCTAGAACAAATTGAGGACATGATTCTATTTGGGTAGTAATGGATACACAAACCAAGATGGTTAAGTTTATTCCCACACGGTCTACAAGTAGGAGTCTCATGAGTTATACAGGCTTTATGGATTGCCTAAAGAACTAGTCAGTGCCATGATGCAAAACCCTGTATCACGTGCATTCAAGGGCTAGCATTCCCAACTTCACAGATTTGGTGTCAATGCTGATCATTAAAGAGAAGAACTTGGGTGAAGATCAAAAGTCTTCACAAAACAAACATAGTTAAGAGCAGCAGGCCTTCTACACAAGTGCAAGTAGAGGATGAGGTAGGAGTTGTGGATGTGGCCAAGGTGGTAGCCGAACGGGTAATCAGAATTATGGTCAGTAGTAGCAACAGTCCCAGGATTCACAACAACAACATACAGGTGGAAGAGGCCAGTTTAGATCTGTGAATTTTTCATGAAAACACACCCTTTCTCTATTCAACCTGTGAATACTCCCTTTTAATGGTAACGTTCTGTATATAAATAATGTGTTAAAAAAGGATTTTAGAAATCCCTTCTGTTGAACCCACGCCACGCTTACATATTTATGAGTGAAACCCCTGAGGGTATTATAGTTCATCCAATGTTTCATGTATCTAGACTGAAAGAGAAGCTAGGTGACTCGAATGAGCTGGTTCCTTTAAAAGTACTAATCTGAGAAGAGCAAATTGAATATATTCCTAAAGCGCCAGAAATGGTTCTTAATCAGTGTACTAAACATTCAAGATGAAGTTCTTATGATGAGTACCTAACGAAGTCAAAGGGAAGATCTAAAAGAGAAGCTATGTCGGAATCCGTTTAAAATTTAAAGGCCCAGATTTTCGAGTTCATTGCTAAGGACATCAATGGTTCTAAGTATGTTACGTCCACACTAGGCACCTAACTTAGGGTGAGTTAATCACGGGTTAGAAGGGTGCCTGGCTAGGAAATGGCTTCACACTAAGTGAAGAAAGGCTTTAAAAATGAGGCATAGTTATTAAAACAACTATGGAATGCACTCATAATAAAAGATGGGCTTAGTTTAGGGCCCATGCTCCTATGTAAGTGAACCCAAGGCAGTTCTAGGACACGATCGTATAACTCGTAGTCTAAGGCCCAATAGGATTTCTCACCACCACAAGGACACCCGCAGAGCTTGGTGGTATGGGATGCCAAGCCTTACCATGGGGGAGCACTATCTAGGGTGCAACTACGGCCTCCAGCTCAAGGGTGAGTCCAGACGGAATCTAAGACTTACTTCTAGGTGTGTTCTATGTCAAATGATCCTTGGTAAGTCTTGGATGAGACTTAGAAGTATGTAAAATCATAAATTAGCCCAAGGAGCTAATAATAGATTTTCTTGTCAAAATCATAAATTAGCCCAAGGAGCTGATAATAGCTTTCCTTGTCAAAATTGGGCTTCCCTTTTATATAAATAACTATATGTCTGCATATATGTCTCTGCATATACATATGTCAAAATTGGGATTCCCATTTACATAAAGTACTATATGCCTCTACATATACAGCTTTTGCATAAAATAAATCACTACCAAGATAATACTATCTACGACACAGAAATGGGTGCTCACAGTTAGAATTTGTGTGCGATAGCAATAAGCGTTTGGCTATAGGATTTATCCCATCCAAGCTTATGTACGGATTTCAACCTAGAGCATCGATTGCTCTTGGATTTGGTAAAATCCAAAATCGGCAAGCTTATGATTTTCTGTAAGATCTACAGGAGATTCTTAAACTTGAAACGGAAGTGTAAGAACAGCTCTCTCAAGACTGAGCTCAAATTTATTCTAACCAACATAGATCTCCTAGGGTGTTGGACGTTGGCATGTAGGTGTATCTAAGAATTCTGAAAGATTCTAAGACTCTGCATACAGGCAAGCATTACAAGTTATCTTCTAGGTTTTGTAAACCATTCAAGATCACAAAGAAGATTAATAATGTTGCTTATCGCTCAGAACTTCCCAAGGGTGTTATAGTTCATCCAATCTTTCATATCTCTAGACTGAAAGAGAAGCTAGGTGACTCGGATGAGGTGGTTCCTTTACAAGAACTAATCCAAGAAGAGAAATTTGAATATATTCCTAAGGAACCAGAAATGGTTCTTAATCAATGTACTAAACATTCAAGATGAAGTTCTTATGATAAGTATCTAACTAAGAGGAAGGGAAGATCTGAAAGAGAAGCTATGCACGAATTCGTTGAAAATTTGAAGGCCCAGATTCCCAAGTTCATTGAGGACATCATTGGTTCTTAAGGGGAGGGGAGTATGTTACGTCCACACTAGGCACCTAACCTAGGGTGGGTTAATCTCGGGTTAGAGGGGTACCTAGCTAGGGGGACAGCTTCTCTAAGTAATGGAAGGCTTTAAAGAGGAGGCATAGTTATTAAAAGAACTGTGGGAAAGCAGGGCTTATAAAAGCAAGGCTAAGTTTAGGGCCTAGGCTCCAATATAAGTTAACCCAAGTTATAGTTATAGGACACGATCGTCGAGTCTGACTCGTAGCCTACAGCCCAATAAGATTTCTCACTGCAAGGACACCCGCAAGGTGTGGCTTGGTAGTATGGGATGCCAAGTCTTACCATAGGGGAGCATTGCCTAGTGTGTAGCTATGGCCTCCAGCTCGAGGGTGAGTCTAGATTGACTCTATGGCTGGGAGGTGAGCCTAAAGCCTTACTTCAAGTGTGTTCTACATCAAATGATCCTTGATCCATCTTGAATGAGACTCAACAATATTTACAATCATAAATTAGCCCAATGAGCTAATAATAGTAATAGCTTTCCTTGTCAAAATTGTGCTTCCCTTTTATATAAATAAACTTATGTCCATGTATAAATCTTTTGCATAAAATAAATGACTACCAAGATAATACTATATGTACGACACAAAAATGGGTGTTTTCACACACTATGTACGGAATATCATCAATGTAGTCGTCAGTGCCATCGCACTACTCATCACCTATCTCATACATGTCAACCATGTTAGTTAAAACATTTAATTGGAATCCACACAATCAATACTGACATGATAACATAAAATAGACACAAACACATACAATCACTATGATATATGACATCACTCAAAATGCTAATGCCCCAAATACATATACTAATAACATTGAGTCATCAGTATTAAGTTATCACCCATGATACCAACCCATTAGCATGGTACAATGGTCACTTAAGCAGCCCCAAATAGATGAAATCTAACATTTTGACATGGATCTTTATACGGTTGTGATTCCTCTTCTAACACCCCCATCTTTGACAGACCAACAGTGTGAATAGCTTAGATGCACATTCCTTTGTCTAAAAAGAGAACCTCAAACACACCTTTTCCCAAATAAAACATTCTCTCCACCACTAAGGGTTAGATAGTATCAAACCATCATCTGCTAACTTCATGACCTCAGAGCGCGCTTGCAACCCCATTTGCTAAAAAATCTCATTAACAAAGAGAGAGGATCCAGCAACTTGAGGAGAATCGGTTTGTGAGGTGATCTTTGCAAGTTTCTTTGCATCATGAATAATCATGATCATCAAAGGTTGTTTCCAAGGAATACAGATTTCGTGCAACATACAATTCTCAGAACCTTGCTCTCGTATTGTTGTCAACTCTTACGCTTTTCGTTGGGAAAAAGGGGTTGCTTTTTATAGCATTGGGAATTAGAATAAAATTCACCCCAAGTGAATTTTTTTTTAATGAGTAACGGGTTTCAAATGAAGGCCATGTACCTTGTAGGCCTTCAATTTTGAAAATAGGGTGATTTTTTTTATGACTAACGGGAATCAAATGAAGGCCAATGTACCTTGTAGACCTTCAATTTTGAAAGCTTTGAAGGCAAGGTTGCAAATTTCAGGTCTTCTTGCAAGAGTTCAAAAATAAAAATTAGGCAACAAGATATTTAAATCGGCATTGTGATGACTTGTCTGCATTAGGGAGACAATGACTTTATTAGACACAATTTATACAGCACGTGTTGCACAATTGTTACTTATTTCTAGTCCTCGATATAATGATTTGGAGGGAGAAAAAAATCCTTTGAGAATCTTTAATTGGGCTTAAAATTTATAGGTAAATATTTCAATTAGATGGTTGATTGTAAAAGTTCTACCAAGATCGTTAAGACTCAAGGGTCTAGTGAATCACATTTATTACGATAATAATGGAAATGATTGATTAATAGTGTGATAAATCCCTTGAGTATATTCGAAGTTGTTAGCTAACGATCAGATTTTTAAGGATCTACATCAATTTCCTAAGACTTAGTCACTGTGCATTCTCTTGGTTATTGGAATAAACTAGAACTGAAACTTTGTTCTTTGGAATAAACTAGAACGTCACTAATTAGTAGTACGATATATCCATTAAGTTGGAAGATATTTTAGTGGTTAGATTTTTAAGGGAACTACATCAATCCCATGACTTTTCACTATGCATTTGCTGAAGTCATTCTTGAGTGAAGCGAACAATGGTTGATCCAAACAATGACTAATCTAAGTCATGTGCGCCCTACTTTGGAATGGATGCATTAAACTTCCTGGGAATTAAATCCATGGCAAAGTACTTCGTAAATCATGAGTCCACACCTAAGTTGTCATATCTATATGGGGATGCGTGGATTGAAACTTGAAGAAGAACTGAGTTGAATTGAGTCATGAAGTTAAATATGAATGTGGTCATGTGATATAAACGTATTTTGTTTGAGAATACACATAAAAATTCCCCGCTTGTGGATTACCATGGAGATGTTACACATGACAAGAGGGCCAATATTGATATCCACAAACAAGGATCAAACTGGAAAAGATCATATGCATAAGGGAATGGTGATCAAATCAGATTTCTCTGTTTGGAGTGGATACTCAAAATTCGATGACAAGTAGGAAGAGTATATGACAAGGTGTCCTTCACAAATCTTGGCATCTTGTGTTGAGTATGTTGACACAATCCAACCCTGAAACCAACTAAAAAACACGAGTTGGTTTGACGAAATCTCACTATCATAAATAGGGGTACAAATACTATTCATGTGTTATGGTGGATGTACTGTGGCCCGATTCAATGTGTCATAGACACACAATAATGAGAGTGGCACTCTGCCTATGTTTGTTTCAAGTGTATACTGTGTTTCTACTATTCGCTCACTATTTTGAACCTGCTTACAGAAGCACAACTTTAACAATCGATTCTAATTACATTGCAACAACAGCTGCTTATTGGCTGCCCCAACAGGAGCTTTACACATAGTCCATACATCTGCAAAGATACACTTCAAAAGCACACTCCAGCTTTCGCAACCATTCTGAAGGAGAGTGCAAAGCAACCTCCAAAAGTGCCTTGCTCTTTCTGATTTTCAAATATATCCCTATTATAGGCTGCTCTTTGTGCTGACACTATGATATAATGTATCAGCCTATGGAGTGCTTGGGAAAAACTAGAGCCCTGTAACAAACATTCTGTTCCCTTTCACCAAGAAGTAGTTTGAGTCCTGCGAAGAGTACGTCTTGGTCTTTGAGGCTGTCTTGTGACTGGTACAAGGGTCTCCATAAGCTGCAAAATTCAGAACAGGTTGAATAACTACACACAGAAATAGTTGAAAGGAAACATGATCGAAACCATTCATATAGCATGGAACACTTCATTCTTAGCATTTGGCAGACAAGTTCTATGCTGCAGCCAGTAACTAGAAAGAGAGAGAGAGAGAGAGAGAGAGAGAGAGAGAGAGCTGCCCAGCCTCCCTCCCACCCACACCCCCGCCCCTCTCCTCTTCCCACCTTCTGCTCTTGCTCTAAGCGTGAGAACTGTCAACCCCTCCCAACCTTTTTCTGTCTTTCTTGTTTCCCCCATTTTCTCCCTTCGGGCCTTCCTCTTGACCCACTCGTTCCACCCAACCCCGCCGCCCCCCACCCCTCTCCTTCCCTTTTTTCTTTTTTGGATGACTCTATGGCAGCCGCGCTCCCATCTATAACCCCGATGCAGCTCACAGATGTACTTTTTCTATCGAGGAATTTCGGCTTTAGGCCTCTTCTATCTCTGCCGTGGAGAACACTCTAGTCGGTAAGCTTGTCGGCAGCTGCCCAGCACATGGGCAGGTTGGATCACCAACATTCAGTTCATGGGCAAGGGCTACCTGAGAGGAGAGTTTGAAGACTCTACCCTCACCGCAAGCGTCCTTGACCGGAGCCCACTCCCAGTACGGGAAGGGCAGCTCTTCTTGGCACACCGGTACCATGGACTCGTGCCTGAGTCCGGCCCGTTGGCACAGGCAGCAGGCTTTCCCGTCAGTGTGCTTCCCGAGACTCCCCAAGGAAGAACTGCCAGTTGTTCCAGCAATAGGCAGGATCCTTGGTCAGGTAGTTGAGACCCACCTGCCCACCCACACCCCACACACGCAGAAGCAGCAGCAGCAGCAGCTTCCGTCGTCACCCATGCAGCAGGCATTCCAACACACTGCATCATCATGACATCACCGGAGTGCTCTTTCCAGAGCTTCTGAGACCCGGTGGAGACCCTTCACCGCTGGCAAAGTACCCCCCCCCCCCCCCCCCCCCCCCCCCCGCGGGCGTCGTTCCTGTTGGGAATCGGGATACCCAGTCAACTAAGCTTTCGTTAGGCATCTCCCAGTGGATTCAGCAGCAGAGTTTGAGGAGACCAGGACACCATTGCGAGTCTGTGTACTACTCTACCACTCTCCCCCCACCCCAGAGGATGCAGGAGCCACTATCTTCTCATTTCCCTTGAGCATGAGAGCCGGAGTCACTTGGGCTGATGTGGGGGTGGAGGCCACTCTCCGCAAGGAGGTAACATACCACTCTCAGATGCTGTGAGACGGGTGGCCTGGCCTAAGTTGTTATATACCTAGACACTAATCTACGGATTAGAGAACTAATCCAACAGAGTTAGGGGGCCCCAGGATAAGGGATTAGCAAGCAAATACTTGGCTAGGGTTCCTGAATAGATAAAAAAAGCTTACTGGTTGTTTATAGTAGGTTAGCTATTTACTATATGAGTGAGAGCCTAGGTTATTATGAGACATAATTGTGCAGATGCACCACTGAAGGTCTTGCTTGGACCACGAGGGCAGCTCACGCTGTGCACATGGCGAGTACCGAGGTTGGTGCGTCGAAGGCCTTTCGAAATCGGTGTATGGGACGCCACAGACATGGGCCTATGGATTGTGCAGGAGCCCTAGCCTTGGCTTAGGGGGATTGGTGGATGCCGCTTGCAGTTGGGAGGTGAGCTACCCACTATCTCATAATTTGGTTTGGTATTAACCATGTTTTCAGCTGTGTTTAGGGAAGATTTTTAGAATCACTACACATTTGTCAAGGATGGAGCTTCTACGCCCCCTCTCGAAGCACAAGGCGCTTCATCTATTCATCTACTTTCGCCCACCTTTCTCAATCAGAAGGGCACATACAGGGCACCTTTTCCGCCCCAAGATCTTGCCTGAGAAGGCGGGAGGAGAGGCCCTTATGCAGTAAAACCACCCAGCCACCACCATTAGAGGTTACTTGAGGCAGCCTCACCCACGAGAAGATAGCTACTCCCCCTCGAAACCAGCCGCGAAGTCGCAGCAGGTGAGATCCCTCCAGGATTCAACCTGATACACACGCATAAACAAGGTTAGAGAAACCAAATAAAAGGGGTGCAGGCAAGCTCACCACCCAAGGTCACCACCCAACCATAGGTTCGCATCCACAAACCACCCCCGAGCCAAGGGCTAAGGTCCCACTCCCACAGGCCAAGCTAGTCAGCCCCAGCGTCCCATACCACCAGAGCCTGTCCAAAGGGACCTTCGGCAAGACTGCTTGCGATCCGCCATGTCCATGGCAGGAGTAAGCCTCTTGGTCTAGGTCCATACCACAATGAATCAATAACCCAAGACTCACTTATATAGTGCTTATTGCTACTATAATAACAGTCCAATCAAAAAATAGCCAATAACCTATGATTTATTAATATTGAACCTTAGCCACCTATCCAAGCTTGCTTTCCCTAGTCCCAGAGCTCCCATAACCCTACTGGATTTGTCACTATCCTCCAGAGATCTGTGCCATGCGGAAGGATTTCTTGGAGCATAATGGATTCGCTCGTGTAAGAGTTGATGACTTTAATGAGTGATTAGAGTTGGTGACTAGCTAGTAAAAAGAGTTGGTGACTTTGACTACTGTGTTTATGCATTCATGCAAGGGTTGGTGACCCTAGTGACTGCGTAAACTCGTGAAAGAGTTGGTGACCTATTCAGTGAGTATGTGAACTCATGGAAGGGCTGGTGATCCTGGTGAGTTAGTTCAGCTCATGCAAGGGCAATAGCTCTAGTGAGTCCAACATTTGGATCTAGCATCGGTGGTGCCCATGGTCGCGACAGTTTTGGTGTACAAGATGGCAAGTTGGGAGATTTAATCGAAATCATCGCACGCAAGCATTTGCCTATGAAATGTACTTGCATGTGTGACTAGTTTTGTTTGCTTGGACATTGCATGGTATTTTGCCTGTGAATGTCCACAGGCATTAGGGACGCTTGGACACCTCGTGGACGGGTGTGTGCACACCTGTCTGGGACTAAGGCGGCAAATTCTGTGTGTGTTGTAGGTGGTGAGTGTGCACACTCAACCTTATTTAATTATTATTTCTTTGTTTACTAAAGTCTATGAATGCAGGTTCATATTCATTACAGTTTGGGCGGACAAACTTATAATTTATAGGAGAGTTCACATCGGGCGGGACTATTTTAATGAACCGGACCAATTATTAAACTTGGGCACCCGGGCACTGGACTAAAAACCCACAAATTGCTAAAACTGACTATGGGTATTTTTATCATCCACAAGTTTCTTTTCTGCGAGTTTTGGGGTGTTGAGCAAGTCAGGGCAGCCATGAGAGCTGGTCAACTTCTTCCGTAGAGAGTTTATGGGCTGTGGACAACAAGAAGGAGAGTTGTGAGGCTGGCTGACTCTATGAGCAAGTGCTACATGGCTGGTTGACTCATGGAACATGGGCTATAGGGCTGGTCGACAGCTGAAAAGCTTGCTACAGGGCTGGCCGACAGTGTTCTCTCTCTTCTCTAGTGCTGGTCGAGTTTCTTACAAGCTATAGAGAGCCAGTCAAGTTCCATACTTGCTCCCTAGGAATGGTCGACTTCCTCTACTGCTTCTCTACTGGCTAGTTGTGCTGAATTACAGCAAATTTCAGCAATATTCCAAGGGTTTCCTAGAGATGGAACAAATAACGATTGTGTTTGGCTTCAACCCCGCTTCACGGGATGCTAAACGAATGGTCTAAGTGTTGTTTTGGGCCTGTTTGGAGCTGCTGAATTGCACAATCGTGTGGACAACCGTGAAACTAAGGAGCAGTTGGTGACTGTTGGGGCCAAGTTGGTGACTGGGGGCTTCGTTTCACAGAGTTGGTGACTGCTTTGGCCCTGGTTGGTGACCGAGGATTGGCTTTTTCTAGATGGCAGTTGGTGACTGCTTTGGCCCTCGTTGGTGACCGAGGGTTTGTTTTCTCTATTGAGCAGTTGGTGACTGCTTTGGCCCTGGTTGGTGACCGAGACCTTGTATCGCTTTGTTTTTCACAAATTTCGATAAATCTGGTGCTGACTGAGGAGTGGAACTCCCGGGCACCCGCATCTTGTACAAGAGAATACTCTGTTGGTAATAAAGATACCTCAAAGGGGGGGAGGGGAGGAGGGGGGGAGGGGGGGGGTGCAGGGCAACTTCAGCCCTTAGTGCTGTGTCATGTGCAAGGTTATCTTATGTGGTTTTCCGGATGTATATGATTATGATGTCTGTGATGCCAGATGTATTGATTCATGCTCATGTTGTGATGAATGTTGAATGTATGCTATGATTTGGGCCACTGGTTTTCTGTATTCACGTGCCCACTTGTGACAAGAGTAGTCCCTAATACCGAGGGTTAGTACTAGGTACATAACATTCCTCCCCACTTAGGACATTTCCACTCTTGGAAATAAATGAAGGAGAAACCAACTACCTCCATCAACTGTCCACAAAATGAGGTTTATACCTATCTATCAAATCCACATAGCCACGTATCAAGGAACCAGCTCAACTGAAGAAGTTGTTCCTCCAACATATAACTGTGGAAACAAGACAAAAACAGAACCTTTCCAAGTCCTTAAGAATATAAACCATCCTTCAATCCTCCAACTTCTCATGGAATTGGAAACCTGAAATCGCCGAGACAACTCCCTGCTAGTTGCAACATAATACCCATCCTTTCTAGGATCTAGTAAATCCTTGTACCTAGGGGATATCATACCTCCCTCTCAAAGACTCCTAACTATCACGCACCACAACAGTGTCTCCTTCAAGCTATCAAAGTCTCAAGGAATCTGGGTTTTAATCCAACTCCTACCAAACATATTCTAGCTATTGCCAAAACTACATGCTCAATAGTACCATAGGCAAACTCGACGATAGGAATATACCTCTCCCAACAGACAGTCGCCTAGAGTCGTATGCACAAAGCATAACCTCCAAAACCTCATCACACCCTCCCCGTCTGCCCATGGGACTAAGGATGATCATAAAAAAACACAAGTCCATCGAATCTCCGGATGACCTGTTGTATAGGAACGTCATGACAATCATAAGAGATCTCTTCCCTAATCTTAGCACAATCTGGCACACAAACTCTTATCATTGGGGAACAACAACTGGTTCCAAATATGGTACTCACTACCTTCCACCATAACAAGGGGAATGATCCCTGAGTCCTGGTCTAAATCAATGGAGCTCCCCACCTGGACCTACTGCTAATATCGAATGAAATGCCCATCGGTCCGACACAGCCCTCTCAAGAAATCATATCAGTCAACACAGAATTGGGTAAAAGATTCACCTACCCAATCCTAGCAACCTCCATCCAAGTTACCCTTCCGATCATAGCAGCCAGGTACGGGACAGGACGTATAATACGGCAAAGTATAACACGTGTATAATACGTCGTTTTTATCAAGCCAAAATAAAAACGCCATTTTTTTTAATGATAAAAAGTGTGTGTGTGTGTGTGTGTGTGTGTGTGTGTGTGTGTGTGTATATATATATATAATATATGTACACACACACACACACACACACACACACACACACACACATATACACACACACACACACACACACATACATACATACATACATATGTATGTATGTATGTATGTATGTATGTATGTGCGCGTGTGTGTGTACATACATATATGTACACACACACACACATGTATATATACACATGTGCATATACAAATATATGTACATATAGACATAGGTGTTAACATGCATACATACATGAAAAACATCAAAAAAGGTTTTATATATATATATATATACACGTGTATATACTCATATATGTACATATACATATAGGTGTTAACATGCATACATACATGAAAAGCATTAAAAAAGGTTTTTATTAATGTATGTATTAGAAAAAAAAACATTCAGCAAGTTTTTTATTAATGATAAAAAAACTCGCGTTTTTTAAATAAAAAACGTTTTTTATTTTTTAAAAACGTTTTTTACGTTTTTTTCTGAAAAAAAAACGAAAAAAAAATTTCACGTTTTTTATCAATTGGACGTTTTTTATTATAAAAAACGTCCCGTCGCGTCCAATATATAAAAAACACGTTTTATAGCTGCTATGCTTCCGATTTCCTTGTCAAGTCTTGTAGGGGTGCAGGCAAGCCCACCACCCAGCTATAGATTCACGTCCGCAAACCACCCCCGAGCCAAGGGCTAAGGTTCCACTCCCACTGGCCAAGCCAGTCAGCCCTGCGTCCCGTACTACCAGAGCCTGTCCAAAGGGACCTCTGGCAAGACCGCTTATGATCCGCCACATCCATGGCAAGAGTAAGCCTCGTGGTCCAGGTCCAGACCACAATGAATCAATAATAGATAATAACCCAAGAGTCACTTATATAGTGCTTATTGTTGCTATAAATAATAGTCCAGTCCATAAATAGCCAATAGCCTTGGATTTATTAATATTGAACCTTAGCCACCTATCCAAGCCTGTTTTCCCTAATCCCAAGGCTCCCCTAATCCTGCTAAATTGGTCCCTAACCCCAAGGGTTAGTACTAGGTACATAACACAGCGGTTGATGGAGTCTCTAACCGTTATTGCACGTCACCTCAGCTTCCCGCCCCCATGAGGATTGCCTCATGGAGTATCCAAGGCCTAGCCAACGAGACACGTAGAGGATCTGACAAGAGCTTCAGAGAGCGCTGGTTAGTGGAGAGCATCATCTCACAGTAGGCATCGGACTTGCCATTGCAAGAAGATCCTTCCCGACAGGAAAAACACAGTCTGGTCCCAGCTTTTGGGCCCCCCGGGAACCGGGGAGGAGTATGCATCTCTATGAACCAGACTCTTATCCCCTTAGTCGAAGGGCCAGTGGCTGATCCTACACATTGGGGAGACCCCACTCAGGCTCCTCAACTTCTACGTCCCAGATGGGGCTGCTAAGTGCACGACCTTCTAGCTTCACTTGCGACAAGGACTCCCCATAGCAAACTCTTGGTGCATGGCCGGAGACTTCAACATACTTGAGGATCACATCACTAATCTTCTTTGTGATCTCGTAAGGACCACAAGATTGAGAAGATAACTTGTAATGCTTGTCAGTCCTCATCATCTTAGAGTCCTTTGGGATTTTAAGATATACCCACATGCTCTCATGTAAAACTCTCGAGGTTCGTCGCTGGTTAGCGTAATATTGAGCATGAATTGTGCACTCTTTACGCTTTCCCTTGCAACTCTCAGCATATCATGCATATCTTGCAAGAAATCCACTGTTGATTGCAACTTGACCCCCCGTAGTCCTACGGCAATGGGTGACTTTGGCTAATAACCGTACCTAAGCATAAATGGGCTAGAACTAGTAGCGCATGCTTACTACTGTTATAAGCAAACTCAATCTGTGGAAGATACCTTTCCCACTCAAGCTGTCTCTTGGAGACGGGCCCTCAACATATCCTCCTTAGTCTGGTTCATCCTCTCCGTCTGACCATCCGACTTGGGATAATGCGCAGATAATATGCTCAAGCGTGTTTCTGATTTGGAAAACACTGATTGCCAAAATTGTGCAGTGAATTTGGGATCCCGGTCACTAACAATCTCCTCAGGCAATCCATAGAGCTTATACAATTGCTCAACGAAGAGTTGAGCCAACTCGTGACTCTTCAATGACGACTCAATAGGGATAAATCTAGCCATCTTCATCAACCGGTCAATCACGACCCAAATTTAATCATGTCCCCTACTAGTCCGGGGTAATCCAACAACAAAATCCATCGAGATACTCTACCACTTTGCAAGAATTTGCAAAGGATACAATAACCCTCCAACTCCAAGTATTTCAAATGTATTAAGCTAACACTAGGTACACTTTCCCACATAATCCTCAACAAAGGATTTCATGTGCGGCCAATAGAAATGTCGACCAACCAAGGCCAAGGTTCTATGTATGCCCAAGTGCCCCGCACTAGGTGCATCATGTCACACATGGAATATTAAAGCTTGGACGTCTAGATCACTCGGCACACAAACCTTGCCATCCTTGAACAATAATCCACCTATAATGGAATACTTTTCCGATCTCTCTCATCAGCACTCATGGAAGTGTCCAGAACACTCGGATCTCGTGGGCTACAACCGACCTGGACCAATTGCCAAATTCGACCAAAATGGGAATCATGTTGGCAACGCTCTATTAGTAAAAGAGATACAATTGACCTGAGGGATCCTACTAAGGGCATCAGCAACCCAATTAGTCGATAACTGATGGTAGCGGATCTCAAAGTTGAACTCCATGAGGTCAACCTCTCTAGCCTTCTAACCCTTCAGGTCAGGTTGATCACGAATATACTTCAACGAGTGGTGATCCGTCTAGACAACAAATCGAGACCCATACAAATAGTATCTCCAGATTTTTATTGCATGGATAATAGCTAGAAGCTCCTTTTCCTGGGCAAGATACCTCATTTGTGCATCTAAAATCTTCTTGCTCTCAAAGGCTATGGGTCTACATCCTCGAACAAGATAGCACCTTTTACATAATCACAGGCATCCGTTTCACCACAAAAGTTTTACTAGGATCCACGAATTGCGACTTATATATATATATACATACATATACATATACATGTATACATATATATATATATATATACGTATACATGTATATACATATACATATACATAGATACATATATACATATACATATATATATATATATAAATAGATATACATACATATATAATCTCGTGACGAGAGAAGTTCATCTCCACCAATAAGCTGTAAGAGCACTCACTGACAAAAGGTTAAATGCCAAATCTGGAATGTAAAGAACGTCAGAGAAGTACCTCTTGTCGTTAAAGGAGCGGAAGGTGGGAATGGTGCCACGTCCATGAACTGGCACATAAGAAGAATCACCTAAAGTAGTACATGTCCTCCTCGAACCAATCCCAATGAGGTGTCATGTGAGCAGTAGCATCGCTATCCACAATCCAAGACCTAGACTCAAGAGTCACAAGCGCCAATGTACGAGAAGTACCGGCTACGAAAGAATACCATCATCACTCTTGGTCTGGGACCCCGCTGTAGAGGTAGAGTCCTTTCCTTCTTCATTTGCTTCTTCTTGTAACATTGAGGTTGTTTATGACTCTTCTTGCCACAGTAGTGACACTCCACGTCCTTGTTTTTAGAAGATTTATCTTTGTCTTTGCCTTTATCATTGTCGTTGTCCTTGGAGTTCTTGTCAGAACCCCCTTTCCCTTTCTTCTATCGATTCTTCCCCTTATCTTGAGCAACGAAAGCTCCATCAAAACTAGCAGAGGTCCCGGTCCACTCCTCAAAGCAAGACTCAATCTGCATAAACCTCTCTGGAAGCTTGGAGATAAGCCCAATAGCCAAAACCTATGTAGAGATATTCTTGCCACATACAGCAAGCTCGTCCCAGAGATCTTTCATATTCGTGATGAAACAGATAAAGAGGGAAAAGGCAAAAATCGAAAGATTCATAATTTGCTTTTCCAAAGCCAAAATCTGTACCAGACATAATCTTGTAAAGTACTCCAAAAGTGCCTTCCAAACTTCATGTGCCGCATTTGTTGTACGCACATGAGAGAGAACAGAATCCTGGCAATTCAACATGAGAAAGGAGAAAACACGATGATCATTTGCCGCCCAAGCATCAAGCTGTGCCTGAGTCGCACCAACTATAGAAAGGGTGGGAGGGGTGGCATTGGCAGTTGTGACGAGCCAGTCCCACAAATCCACTCCACGCAAGGCTGACTTCACCTTCACCTTCCACAATGTACAGTTGGAGCCATCCAACTTGGCAAGCTCAGAGAACATATGAAGCACAGTCAAGGCAGCCATCACTGAACTCGGGCTCAACTCTCAAAAAAGAAAACACACAACACATTAGAAAGAAGTGTCCACCACGAGTACCAAGCTGCCACCAAAGCCAAAATCCACACAAGACTCCCTTTGCAAGAGATAGTGTCCACTGGAGAAGAAAACACAGCCAACAAAGGGGCTGCAAACCTGAAAATACACGCCAACCAGCTTCCACACCTCTGATGAGAAAAAACGCTGAAGAGAAAGTACCTTCAGGCTGAAAATGATGAAGCCCAGGTGAAGGTAGAGCAACCAGCAACAACTGTCTAGAAAACACAACAACCAGAGGGCTGCAAATCTGAAAACGCAAGGCAGAAGGGCTGTAGAGTGGGCAGAATACGGGGCAGCAGGAAAACGCTGATCCTAGAGCGATGATACCATGATAGAGTGTGCACAGAGCGGAAGCAAGGAGAGCTGTAGAATGTGCTGAACTCAGCGTGCGAGAGAGAGAGAGAGAGAGAGAGAGAGATCTTATTAACATCTTCTAAAGGCCAAAAAACGGCCTATGAGACAACCTGTGTACATCATCATCATGTCTCAATGGACATCAAAATGGATACAAAAGAAAAAAAAGTACAGAGTACTCTATAATGTGGAGATAAATCTCATACAGGGCTCTAGTTAACTACTGTGGGCTGGGTGGGAGGGAGGGGGGGTAAATACATCCAATAAAGCATCTAGCTCCAACCGGTGCCAATGACTTGGTGTAGGATGTCATACGTCGGGTTAGGGGCAAGATATCTCCCAATTTGTGCTAGATCAATCTGGGGTCTGTCCTCTCTACTATGTCTCCTCAAGATCTCATCTATCTGTGTCTAGTGGAGACCTGGGGGGGCGAGGGCCAAGTGGGTGGGGGGGTCTCCTAGATCATAGCTCTCTCACTCGGGCTAATGTCACTCTTCTGGTAGTAGATGTAGATGTAGTGCATCTCCGAGTGACCCGGGTTTGGACTGAAGGAGCTATGGAGGATGAAGCCAATAAGCTGAATATACTACAGTGAATGCAATCCCGAGCAAGAGACCAAATAGTGTGATAAGCGAAGGATACAAAAGAGAGCTAGTGTGTCAACACATGAACCACACAACTCAACTATGAATGATATGGAATGGGAGAGGCCAGCCCACCTATTTCAAAGGTAAAAGGTGCTGGCCGACTGGAGCATCGGGAGCTGGCCAACTGGAGCCGACCTCGGAAAAATACCAAGAAAAAAGGGGAAAAATATGGGAAAAATAAGGGTGGCCAACCCACAACCAAGGGCCATAAAAGGGAAGAAATATGGGCAAACACGTGGGCAACATATGGGAATGAATATACTAACAAACATCACCCTGGATTACATATAGTTCACCATCATGAACAAGTGAGAGCCTATGAGACCGATAATCCAACATCATCATCTCACTCTTATAAAATACCAAGACATTCCCAAGATCATGTCCACCTTGTCAAGATTCATGATGTGGAAGTCCAAAGTCTCCCAATAGTCTTGAATCTGGACTTCCAGCCTAAGCACCGTTCAATCCCACAATTCCAGCAAGATTGACCACATAACGGTGATCACTTGCCCCCATGTGAAGCCGGAGTGTTTGCACCAAACGTGAGGAAATAAAATTATGAGTAGAGACGTAGAATCCGCACCCGATGGCCACTCTATAGATCCCTCAGCTCAGAGCATATCATGTGGACCAAAGGCAAACTCACTAATCTGACACCCCTGGCAACTACTCTCTCTATTGTTGGGGCACATCGTCGGCAAAAGGATTAGCATTAGATCCGGCAAAAGTCGAGATCATTGTAAATCTCCAGCCACCCAAGAATTCCAAGGGTCATTCTAGATTTGTGCTGTCCCCCAGTCCCCTGATTGTTCTCCTGTGTGCTGCCAAAACTGTTGTTTTGCATAGCTCCTGTCCTCCCCTGTTTTTCTTTTGCTTCTCCTTCCATTGAGCAGTTTCCTATCGCCACTGCCCCCTTTCCTCGCCTTCACACCTTACTCCGCCCATAGGCTGTCAGCCTGTCCGCCCCATATTTGTAGCCACTTGCCCACCTCCTTTGCTGCTGTTGACCACCTACTACCTGCTCGAGGCACCTGCATATGTCAGCACACCATCCAACCCTAGTTCTAGGTGCCCAGCCATGCAGCCCATGTGCAGTTGTGCCTCTACCTGCACTCGCCTTTGTATGCTCTCTTCTCCTTTTCTCCATGTGATAGGTAATCTCCCACCCGTGCTCTTAATTCACACTTTTGATCTGTCCCTGGTCCTCTCCCCCACGGAAGCTGCTCCAAATCCCCTCGCCAAGGCAACGCTTGATTGTCATTTCGCCAAAGTGGACCTCATCTCCTATTGTCTGTCATCAGTCGCCTCCTTGGAGGCCCTCACCATCATTGCACGTTTTTGCAACCAACTTACAGACCCCTATCCGATTTCCTGGTCATAAGTACACAAGTTTTATTTGGCACCACTAGCAGACAAACTCCAGAGTGTGCTTCGCATACTATAGAGCATGGCTTCCCCCCTGATTTTCACCCTTTGGTAGCAGGGTCACAATCCCCAACAAAGTCTGTTTCCCTGACCTGTTTAAGGAGTGCCATGCAATCCACCAATACGAAAGACAAGTGATTGATGTCGCCAGGACAAGAGTAGCCAGCACCGCAAGGGATTCCTTCTCTCCAGCTGACACTCCCTCACCAATGAACCTCCGCCTACAGGTCTCACTCCCCAGATTCACTCAGTGGGTCAAGCTCCTCGGGTTTCCAAGATAGTGCTTTGTTTATCAGGCCCCCCATATTTGCTCACAATTGCACCCTGCTTTCCCCCTCCCTGAACGAGCAAAGTAGCAGCCTCTCCTGCAGAAAGTGGCCAGGATGCACATTCGGCAGAGAGAAACTCTCACACATCGCCAGGCCCTCACCGTCCTCTTTCTTTACCACTAGGCACCATTAAGATACTCCATAATGGGAGAGCCAAGGATCGTGTCAGACCAAAGACAAGTTTGTTGCTTAAAGATGGGAATAATTGGCCCATGAGGTTATTTACCATGGCTTTTCTCACACCTGACCTTTTGCCACCAAAATTGCCATCAACAAGCCTAGGAACTCCATAGAGGCAAGAGACAAAAAAACCATCATGGTGAGCCACACAATGACTCAGATCTAAATCGCTGCACTTGACACCATGGTGAGCACTTTTTTGCAGAGCTAAAAGTGAGACAAAAACATTGGCAATTGGCATCCAAAAGTGGCACTTTCACATGAGGAACCTATCCGTACAGCAGGAATAGAGCTCTCCAGAATGGTGGGAATATGAAATTTTTCATTGCTTTCTGGCGCTGCAGTTACAAGTTACAACCATAGCGTACAACCACAGTGAAACAAAAATCTCTTTCTCACACAAGTTTCTAGCTTGCTAAGCTCAGAAAAGAATCCTTACTGTCCAGCATGACAAAGTTTATAAAACAAAGAGGGCCATCCAAAAATTAATGAAACAGATCATTGTGCAGTTCAAAATAAAATCAACCTCTAATTAATGTAAGAAGCATGTAAGTCATGAATACCTGTTTTCTCCTCCTTTCTGTCACTTCGACCTGCAATGTCATGATGAAATGAGAGGAGTCCCAGTGCAGATGAATAAATAGAATTAAAAAAGATTTGAGCAAAAAATGATTGAATTTAAAAGCAAGTAACCAGTAGCAACTTTAAAATTCTGAAATGCCATCAGCCTCAAGCCTTCTGCTTACTTCCTATGTGCCCTAGCACTTTGATACTATTAGGACCCTAACAGTACATGCTAAAAAAGCATGGGACACGCTGAAGGCATGGGAACCCAATGGTGGCATACGATTGCACATCACCACTTAAGACATTAAGTGTGAATGGGTAACGTTCGTGGATAACGATTGTAGGCCAAAGACCCAACGGTGTGTAGCACTGGGGGCACCAGTGGGGACATGGAGCGTGTGAGTATGGTGTGTGGCCGGTAAGGTACACGTTGGACTACGCCCAGGGTCTAGTAAATATATGGTTGGGTGGATTAACATAGTATGCCATGCTAGGGTTTTCATCTGTTGGAAAGGTCTCTTCATCACGTTTTTGCATGCATGCTAGTTTTCTAGGGTTAGGGTTCCACACCAAGGGGGCCTTACATTTGGTATCAGAGCGCATAGTTCCATCAAGGGAGTTTTGCTTCGCCATGTTCATCTTCTTTGGAGGGCTTCCTCCAATCCCAACTATGCAGCCTTGTGCATTTTTTCTTTAGCACTCGGAGCGACAAGTAGCAACAACAAACCTTGCCTTGACTATTGAGGCAATGGCAGGAGCTGTTTAGAGACTTGCAAGCAAAGGTTGGTCTTAGAATTTTGGTCACCATCATTGGAGAAGAGGTTAGCGAGAACAGTTCAGGCAAGGAGCCTCTATCGATGAACAATCTGTGTTGGAGGCTCGCTGATAATGGAATTATTGCATGTTGAGTTTCTGGGATACCAGATTGTGAGTAAATCTTATGCATGCAGCTATATGCATGAGATTGTAGGATGTTTAATGGCTCTGCTGGGACATTTCGCTAAACACGCTTTGCTGTGTGTCACCATGGCTGCTTACATGACCAGAAACCTCAACCTCTTCAGCCTCAATATCATCTAAGGAGCGGCAGCAGTAAGCACTCCGGCAAAGCAAGTCTAAATTCACTGATCATGTTTAATCCAGTAAATGCATGTGTAAGTTTGTACGTGTGTGGATTCAGATACATGTTTGGTGTGTGTGGAATCAGATACATGTTTGGTGTGTGTGTACATGTGTGCATGCTCATATGTTTGTGCATATGCATGTATATGTGTGTTTCTCTTATCTTGTTGCAGGAGCATCAGCTGAGGCATCTTGTGGGTTAGCTCTGCAAGTACCATCAGGTACATGCAGCCGACACGTGGCACTAATGGCACGCAGTTGACGTGGCACTGCCACGTGGCACAGGTGACGTGGCAGCTGACAAGTGGTACGGCTGGCTGCACAGGATGGGCTGTAAGCTGATGTGGCACCTGGCTGAAGCGCACGTGTGTGTGGTACACCTGAGTGGCTGGGCTGACTGTTGGTACACATGGCGGTTGGCTGCACAAGCACAGGCGCTGTCTACGTGGCAGGCACAGGCGCACACAAGCAAGAGAGAGAGAGGCAAAGGTGGCTGGCATCCGTACTCAGCGCAAGAGAGAGGCGCCGGGCAACTAGACGCGAAGGCGCCGGGCAGCAAAGAAAAACGCGATGGAGAAAAAGCGCTGGGCAGCAAATCGAAAAAAAAAAGAAAGCTGCGTGGGATTTTCGAAAACGCTAGTGCCGTGCTATTTTTTTTTTAATAGAAAATATTCAAAGAGTTTTTGAATGAGATAAAAGCACTTGTATAGTTTTTTTTCTCTCGAAGGGGGAAAAGCATAGCTTTTCACCCCTAGACTTGTATAAATAGGGAGCCAAGGCTCTTGTATCCCACAACACATCTTGGGTGAAAGCTTGAAGGAGATCTCCTCCCCGTGGATCAAGGAGGAATCTTCTCGGGAATTGTACAAGGGCTACGCCAACCTCGAGTGATAAATAAATACCTGCAGGGGCACCACGCTTTGGGGCGAATTGGTCTTTTGTGCAGGAGCACTCTAGCTCCACTTAAATATTTTCTTTTTCTTCCAAATTTATTATTCCAGTTCATAAAGTGATTAAAGTGTGATTAAGTGTGTTCACCGCCCGTCAAGTTTCTGAAGGCCAGTTTCAAGGTTCCATTGCCGGGATTCATCGTCAACTTTTTCAAGAGGGCGAGCCTGTGGTCGACACATTTAATTCTATGGCTGGAACTAGTGCGGAGATGAAGGATCTATCTTCGGAGGAGGATGACTACTATTTCGATGAAGATGAGGAAAGCGAGCAAGAAATACCTTCCAATATGCCAGAGCTTGAAGAAGATGATGCCACCTATGAAGCAAAGATGCAGAGTTTGATGGAGGAATTAATGGAACTCGCAAAGGACTCACGTTTCCCACGAAACTTCAAAACTGATTCCAAACCACGGAGGCAGGGGTCTGAGAAGAAAGCTAAGCCTCAACATTCGACTCCCATCCACCCAAATTTTCAGCCATACCCTGATTCTTTTTCTTCTTTTCCCCCACCTATCCATGGAAACCCTTTCAATACTTCTCATCCTGGTTACTTTGGCGGAGACTCTGTCTTTCATTCCATGACGGGTGTACCCAACATGGGCATGACTGGGAGCTATGGCATGCAACCAGGTATGCATGGAGGTATGCCAGGAAGTATGTATGGAACTTATGGTGGCGGTGGTGGAAGTGCTTTTGGTATGCCTGGTATGGGAGGTGGTATGATGGGAATAGGATCTAATGTTGTGGGCAATTCTTTTCTCAAACCATATCCCTATAATAATCTTGTTCAAGGCGAGAAGCCAAAAGATTATAAAGAGGGTGGTGTTGCAGTAAAGTTTCATACTTTTAGTGGTGCAAAGGACCGTTTGAAGACTCTCACCTTCATTCAACAGTTTGATGCGGCATTTTCTGGTGGTAACTTCACAGAGGCATCTAAGGTACGAAAGGCAACTTCTTTCCTAAAGAGTAATGCTCTTCAATGGTGGTCGAATCAAGGAATAGCACCTAGCACTTGGGTGGAGTTCAAGCAAATCCCATCCTGTGCAGCTAGCCGTACCACTTGTCAGTTGCCACGTCACATGTGCCACGTCAACTGCCTGCCATCAGTGCCACGTGTCGGCTGCCTGTACCTGATGGTACTTGCAGAGCTAACCCACAAGATGCCTCAACTGATGCTCCTGCAACAAGATAAGAGAAACACACATATACATGCATATGCACAAACATATGAGCATGCACACATGTACACACACACCAACATGTATCTGAATCCACACACATGTACAAACTTACACATGCATTTACTGGATTAAACATGATTAGTGAATGCTTAAACATGCTTAAAACATAATTAACAATGCTTAAGACAAAGAGGTAAAATACTCAATCTTGTAACATACCCCCCTCTTAAAACAAAGCAATCGTCCTCGATTGTTCATTCAAAGGATCTGCCAACTGAAACAGAACCTAAGAGAGCAACGAGAAAACTATGTCCTGCCAACTGAAACAGAACATCTGAATAACATAAATCAAGAGCATCCACCTCGTGAATAGTCATGTCCCCCTAGATGCTACCTGCTCCGCTCATGGCCATCCCATAGGACCCACGATCAGCAGTACATCATGAACATAAGTAAACACTGACGCATATCAAACGAAAGTCTAGAATAGGCGTCCGCATTCTCTGCAGATATTCGTATATCCATCAATCAAACCATGTGACTAGTACACACAGATCATAGAAATCCCATAGGCAGATATACTGTCAGGTCAGTATCTCGGGTGTGCTGATAAGAACACCAAGTGACTTCCAGATCTCATCCAAATGAACTCTGTGACAAAGGAGCGGAGTCACCCCCCTCTTGAGTAACAGGCAGTACTCCAGAATCCATAGCTGAACCTGTTGAAGCACTTTGTAAGGTAGGCTCCAAACCAAAAGCCTCAAGGTAAAGTTGTAGTATCCTCGGTGAATCTGCCAAGTCACCCTCCTCCATCCACTTCGAATCCATAGGTGAATAGTTCACAAACTTCACCAGATATCGACGTGAAACTTTCCCTCTGACTTTTCTTTCATTATGTGCCAAAATCTATTCCGGTTGAAGAATCTCATCAAGTTCTTCTACCTCTGGTTGTGGCTCAACCTGCTCTGTAGGCACCGCACCTCTAAAAGGTCTAAGAAGACTCACATGGAATGCATTATGAATCTTCCAAAGATCCGGTAACTGAAGACGATAGGAAACATCACTCATCTTCTCAATCACCTGAAAAGGCCCATAGTACCGCATACTCAATTTAGGATATAAGCTCTGTTTACCCTTCATTTTCCTGAGTCTAGCCTTCTCAAATCACAAAAGCACCCAATCACACAAATCAAAAACCAATGATCGACGATGAAGGTTTGCTGCTTTTCTCTGTTTCTCTTGAGTTCTTTGAAGAGCCATTTTGACCTTTGTGTAAGCCTCATCCATATTCTCCACGAAACGATGTGCCTCGAAGATCTTATCTTTTGTATGCAGAATCGGAGGTACTTTCTTCCCGCCTTCCACAATCTCGAAAGGTGCCTTTCCTGTCGAAGTGTGAATGGTGTTGTTGTAAGCAAACTCCACCAAAGGAAGATACTTTTCCCACTGTTCTTTATGATCCGAAACATAACACTTTAGAAGATCCAATACAACTGAGTTGGCAATTTCCGATTGCCCATTTGTTTGTGGATGAAAAGACGATGAGAACTTCAACGAAGTCTTCATGTTCTCGAACAATGCTCTCCAAAATAAACTCATCATTCGAGGATCTCGGTCACTAACAATAGATGTGGGCATCCCATGGTATTTGAAGATATTCGTCAAAAATATCCTCAACATTTGCTCTGCATTAATCTTCTTCCTAACTGAAATGAAATGAGCCTGTTTGCTGAAACGATCTACGATAGTCCAGATGCCATCATTCCCACTCTTTGTTCTAGGAAGGTCAAAGATAAAATCCATAGCAATACCCTCCCACGGTCTATCTGGAATAGGCAAAGAATGAAGTAACCCAGGTGGCTTTTGACGGTCATACTTCACCTTTTGACAAATGATACAATCACTTTCTTGGGCACATAGTGTCTAAGGATGGCGTCACGATGGATCCAGCAAAAGTTGAAGCGATAAAGAATTGGCCGGATTTACAGACTATTCATGATGTGAGAAGTTTCTTAGGACTTTGTTCATATTACAGGAGGTTTATCCGATTCTTTGCAGAAATTGCTTCACCTTACATCACTTGACCAAGAAGGATGTAAAATTCCGATGGACAGCAAAAGAAGTGGAAGTTTTCAACAAGCTTAAGGAAAAACTAACCACTGGTCTAGTTTTGGTTTTACCGGATCTTCATAAACCTTTTGTGGTACAGTGTGATGCATGCGGGAATAGCATTGGAGCTGTTCTTATGCAGGAAGGACATGTTATTGCTTATGAGGGTAGAACTCTGTCACCAATAGAAAGGAATCTACAAGTATATGAGAAGGAGCTTCTTGCGATTATTCATGCTCTTTCTACTTGGAAGCATTATCTTCTTGGGGCTGATTTCATTGTTCAAAGCGATCATCAGACTCTTCGATACTTCCTTACTCAAACGAAGCTCTCAGAGAAGCATATGAGATGGGCAAACTTTTTGTCCATGTCTCACTTTCATATTGTTCATCTAGATGGCAAAAAGAATGTGCTAGCAAATGCCTTCTCTAGGAAACCACATGTGGCCGCCGTTTCCATTATCTTTCATCATGAACTTGATGATATGCGAGAACACTATGCTAATGACTCAGATTTTGAGCGGATTTTTGATCGTTTGGCCGACGGAGAACGAGTTGATCATTATTCTCTCAAGGAAGGATTCTTGATGATGCATGACAAATTGTGTGTCACATCTCAGCTGAGGCAAAAGGTTTTGACAGAATGCCATGCTCCGCCGGGCCATCATGGTATTGAGGCTACAGTGAAGGCTTTGGAGGCATTCTTTTATTGGCCTACTATGCGCACGGATGCTGATGCTTTTGTTCGTGATTGTATCATTTGTCAAAAGGTGAAGTATGACCGTCAAAAGCCACCTGGGTTACTTCATTCTTTGCCTATTCTAGATAGACCGTGGGAGGGTATTGCTATGGATTTTATCTTTGACCTTCCTAGAACAAAGAGTGGGAATGATGGCATCTGGACTATCGTAGATCGTTTCAGCAAACAGGCTCATTTCATTCCAATTAGGAAGAAGATTAATGCAGAGCAAATGTTGAGGATATTTTTGACGAATATCTTCAAATACCATGGGATGCCCACATCTATTGTTAGTGACCGAGATCCTCGAATGATGAGTTTATTTTGGAGAGCATTGTTCGAGAACATGAAGACTTCGTTGAAGTTCTCATCATCTTTCATCCACAAACAAATGGGCAATCGGAAATTGCCAACTCAGTTGTATTGGATCTTCTAAAGTGTTATGTTTCGGATCATAAAGAACAGTGGGAAAAGTATCTTCCTTTGGTGGAGTTTGCTTACAACAACACCATTCACACTTCGACAGGAAAGGCACCTTTCGAGATTGTGGAAGGCGGGAAGAAAGTACCTCCGATCCTGCATACAAAAGATAAGATCTTCGAGGCACATCGTTTCGTGGAGAATATGGATGAGGCTTACATAAAGGTCAAAATGGCTCTTCAAAGAACTCAAGAGAAACAGAGAAAAGCAGCAAACCTTCACCGTCGATCATTGGTTTTTGATTTAGGTGATTGGGTGCTTTTGAGATTTGAGAAGGCTAGACTCAAGAAAATGAAGGGTAAACAGAGCTTATATCCTAAATTGAGTATGCGGTACTATGGGCCTTTTCAGGTGATTGAGAAGATGAGTGATGTTTCCTATCGTCTTCAGTTACCGGATCTTTGGAAGATTCATAATGCATTCCATGTGAGTCTTCTTAGACCTTTGAGAGGTGCGGTGCCTACAGAGCAAGTTGATGAGCCGCAACCAGAGGTAGAAGAACTTGATGAGATTCTTCAACCGGAATAGATTTTGGCACATAATGAAAGAAAAGTCAAAGGGAAAGTTTCACGTCGATATCTGGTGAAGTTTGTGAACTATTCACCTATGGATTCGAAGTGGATGGAGGAGGGTGACTTGGCAGATTCACCGAGGATACTACAGCTTTTGGTTTGGAGCCTACCTTACAAAGTGCTTCAACAGGTTCAGCTATGGATTCTGGAGTACTGCCTATTACTCAAGAGGGGGTGACTCCGCTCCTTTGTCACAGAGTTCATTTAGATGAGATCTGCAAGTCACTTGGTGTTCTTATCAGCACACCCGAGATATTGACCTGACAGTATATGTCACCAATTGGCCGACCATTTGGTCCATCTCCAGTTTTTGTGTCTTGTTCACTTGAGGCCAGGCCAGTGTCTCATGTGAAGAGGCCAGTTTTCTTGCTTGACATGGACGGGAGCCAGACTGGTGCCACCCGTGTGTTAGCAGGATGGTGTCGTATGGATGGGAGCCAGACTGGTGCCACCATGACTTGGACTGTGTTCGACCCATGGGATTGTCACGCCATGGAAGAGCCAATATTCGTGCCGTGTCTTACCTATGGGACTGTCACTCCATAGGGAGGCTCGTGCCTGGAACTGTGTCCTACCTATGGGACTGTCACTCCATAGGAAGACCAAGGTTTTATGTTTTACGTCGTGCCATTTTTGTGCCGACAGATATTTTGTACTTGTTCCATGAACGGGAGATATGTCCATGATACTATTTGCACATGCACTCATATTTTGCATGTCTGAAACTGTTTTCGCATGACTTGTATTTTTGTGTTTGCCTGCTTGACATGTTACTTACTGAGCGGGGACGCCTGCCAGTGAGTCGTGAAGTCTGCTCTGTCTTCTGACGAGTTTTGGTGCATGTGAACAGGTGGTAAGTATATTGCACATGTTGTTTTAATATTTCATATTTTAACCCTTTGTTTTATAAGGTTATTTGTTCACACTCACTTAAAAGTGGGCACCCACTTAGGGGCCAAGATAGGGAGCCACACTTAAGTGTGTGTGTGGGGGTGGGTGCATGGTCACCTACCCACACCCCCATAGAACTGGCCGCCCACATGCAATCGTGGGGGGCCAGCCAAATCACTATGGTTTTACTCCCCCTCCAATACTCATAAAAAAAAGGGCAACCACCCTTCGTAGGACACAACCGGCGACCATCTCTTACGTTTCTGCTCCCAGGCGGCTGAACCGGTTGCGCATGCTTTTCCAGGAGGTGTGCGCTCCACTTGCAACAAAACTCCTGCGCAGGCTCCCTCTCCCATACAGGCTGCGCATGCTGCCAAGGCTACGCTACCTATACTTCAGGCGGCTGTGCGCCTGATCACCAGCCTACGGCGTTTCTCTCTCAAGTAACTGCTCTACTAGTTGCTGCGTTGCACAGCAGCCGGCTGTGTGTCCTTCACCAGCAGGTTGTGTGAACATCTCCAACAAGTTATACTTTGCAGCTAGGCCGTTATCCACCACCAGCAGGCTGCGCTCCAGTTGGGCTGTTGTTCCTTCAATTGGCAGCGTGCTCCTACAGCCAGGTATCTTCTCTAGGCGGCTGCCTCCTCGGCACAGTGGCTGCTGCCCTTCCCCCATACAAAGTGATTATATCATCCCCCGTCTTTCAGGTGGCTGCATCCCTGGTATCCTCCACTAGTAGCTGCACACAGACAGACACTATGGGTATTGGTTTTCTAAGTAAGTGAATTTCATATTTAAGTAAAGTATTTTGTGATAAATCTGATAAGGGATTCTCTCCACGGCAACACCCGTTCGGTGCCGGGTAGTCCAAGCTATTGGAGAACCTCGATTCAAAGGTGCTGAGATCGGGAGAGCCAGGAGTTAGTACGAGAGCGCCTGTTTGTGCGTGGTCTTGGAACACCAGTGGGGCGCTCTCTGCGGAGTCCAGTGAAAGCACGGGACCGTAGAGATTGGACCACGCTAGTGGTCCTTCTACTTCGAATTTCGACTTCAAGCCTTTTGTTTGGTACTGTATTCATTTGTACATGGACATCATCTGGTTCTTGGAACCCATGGAGCATTGTATTTGTTAAATACTCCCAATAAATATATCATATATTGAGAGGGGGGGGGGGTCGGCCCGTTCCGGCCCCAGTGCTGGTGTCCATTTATCTCATTACATTTCATTTCAATTTCAAGTTGTTATTAAGTTGTCCATTTCAAATTGTGATATTAAGTTGTGCTATTACGCGTGTGGGTGTCCAACGGAGTCTATACCCACTTGACGGGATCGGTTTCATTGGTATCAGAGCACGGTTGTTTCCCTCTTCTTAGTGGGGAAACGAACTTGTGTATTGGACACCCCGCTTTTAGCACACTTAACACAATGGACAGCCAAGGCAACCCTTTGGAAGTGCCTAATTCGAGGGGTCCATCTAGTGCCTCCCGTGGTTCTAATGCTCTACGAGGAAGGCACAAGCCCCTTGAAAGGGTAAATGATAGCAAATCAAAGGGTCAACTGTCTCCAGGAAAGACAGTTATGCTTGAACAAGAGCCTAATGCAATGAGGGCTGAAATGGAACATATGAGAAAACTTTTGCAGGCACAAGAGCAAGAGTAAAAATTTTTGCATGAAGATCCCCATGTGCAAAGTGCCATTGAAGCTAGGAAGGCTGATGCAATGGTAGATGTAACTTTTGAGTCCATGGCACGGGAAGTGGGCAAGAAGCCAAGGGAGTTGGCACTTGCCTACCTCCTCCGCAAAGGTGACATCAAAGAGGGGGACGATGGAGAGCTGAAATTCAGAAATCCACCTCGCTTGGAGTATGGAGATCCCGCATCTCGAAGGCTGAGGTCTTTTATGCAAAAGGAAGAGGTGACAGTCACCTCTCGACATGCATCTTCTCCACAAGGCACAAAACCTGATAGATATATGTATGCTAGTGCTCATGGAGGGCATGAAAGTCACATGCATTCAAGACATGTATGTAACGCGCGGAAGCTCTAGGTAGTCTTCTTTCAGCCCTAAACACTCTTGAGAACCATCTGATGCAAAAACGCAGGTATAGAGAGAGAGTAGAGAGAGAGAGTTGTGCTGGAAATTCAGTATATTCTTCTATGATACAAAAAGGTATCTGAATCTGCAGCCATGGGCTGCCTTACATACATAGTTGCAAAAAAACGCGTTTCAAACTTTAGGCTACTCGTTTGAAACGTGCAAACGTTTCAAACGTTTGAAACGCGTTTTTTTGCTGGGCCAGTTTTTTTTTATGATAGAAAACGTACGATGCAGTATCTCCTGGCATTTCAGTTTTGAAAGTGACGCTTGAAAGAGACGTTTCCAGCCTTTGAAGTCTTCCAGGTTTGCTTGCACCCCTACCTACGCACCAGTCCTTCTCCCCCGGCCCCTACGCACCGTAGGTAACAGGTTTGTACTAACCCTAAATCCTGATTTTTTCTGATTTTGGACCAAATTTCAGATTTGAAATTTGGGCATTTTTTGCCAGGTTGCCTACATTGGTGCATGCACACCTTGCCTACGCACCAAGCCTACTCCTCCGGCCCCTACGCACCCTGCTTCTCAGGTTTTTAATAACCCTAAATGCTGATTTTTTCTGATTTTGGACCAAATTTCAGATTTGAAATTTGGGCATTTCTTGCCAGGTTGCCCAAATTTCTTCATTCATTCATCATGCCTCGGGCTAAGGATGCCATGTGGAACCACGTAACTCCTGTGAGCAGATATGGGGGTTCAGGCACAGAAAGGTGGAAATGCAATTTTTGTGCCAAAGTGTCAGGTGGGTCTATTATTAGGGTAAAGGCCCATTTTACAGGAGTAAGAGGGGAAGGCATTGGCCCTTGCAGTCAAGTACCAAGAGAGGTTGTAGCGTCTCTTCAGCAATGGAAGAGAGAACATGAAGCAGCAAAGGGAATTCAGCCTATTGATGATGATGTACAGGATACAGATTCTGTAGGTGATGTGTCCAAAAGAGCTAGGACAGAGGATGATTTGCAGAGTCAAGCAGGTGGGTCTAGCTCCATTCCTGTAGCCCACAGATCTTCATTGCCCACCGTGCCTTCTCTAAAGAGGGCAGGCATTAAAGCAGGCATACAAAAGCAAGCTGTCAAGGAGGCCACACGTGAATTGACAAAGTTGTTTATACAATGCGCTTTGTCATTTCACGTCGTGCGTACTCCTCGTTGGAAGAAGGCCATTAAAGCTATCAGCCGCATTGGGTATGAGTGGGAGGGTCCATCTTATGAGTCCCTTCGCAAAACCCACTTAAGGAAGGAGAAGAAGGCAGTGGAGCTTGAGATGGAGCCTTTGAAGGCAACCTGGCAGAAATATGGATGCACATTGCTTTGTGATGGCTGGACAGACATGAGAAAGAGAAATGTATATAACATTTTGGTGTCCTGTTGTAAGGGCACAATGTTTTTGCGTGCCATTGATGCCTCGGTTCCAGGTACAGTTGTTACTGGAGCATTCATATGGAGACATTTGCGTGAGGCAGTGCTAGAGATTGGCCCAGAGAACATAGTGCAGGTAGTTACAGATAATGGGTCAAATTGTGTATCTATGGGCAGGATGTTAGAGGATGAGTTTCCAAAGATAGTGTGGACTCCATGTGCATCACACAGCTTGGACCTCTTGATAGAGGATGTGGCCAAAATTGGGTGGATTGCCGACCTCTTTAGTACTTCTCGGAGCATGGTGAAGTTTGTCACCAAGAGGCCAAAGGTTTTAGCTATGTTTCGTGCACACAGTGATTTGGAGTTGTTGAAGCCCTCAAACACCAGGTTTGCTTACATGCTCATTGTGGTTGAGAGGCTTGTGCGGGTCCGTACAGGTTTACTCCGCACTGTTGTCTCTCAGGAGTGGATGGCATGGGATGATAGAGAGCATCCCAAGGCAGTAGCATTTGTGCGCGCGGTAATGCGAGACACTTGGTGGGCTGAGGCCCTTGCACTTGTCACGGCCACTCAGCCTATATATAGTGTGCTTCGCATTACGGACATGGAGGGCAGCACCCTTGGACTCTTATATGAGTTCATGGACCGCATTGGAGAGGCCCTAGATCGATGCACTATACTATCAGCTGAGAGGTATGTATCATTGTATGTCATTGTTGTTCTTTTAGTTGCCAGTGGCCACATTATACATTGATATTAATTCCATGCTTCCAAGTGTCGTTGAACAGGATCCAGGACATCAGGGAGGTGTGGAACCGTAGATGGGATTGGTTTCATAGGCCAATCCATGCGGTTGCCCATATACTACACCCACTATGGCGGAATGAGGAGCAGTTCAACAATGAGGAGCTAGAAGAGGGATGGCAGTCTTACATCCAGACCTGGACTGGAGGTGATGTTCAGCTCCTCAGGAAGTTAGAGGATGAGCTCCTAGTATTTCGGAATGGGAGTCATGCCTTTGGGAGAGCCACTGCAGTTTTGAGAGAGACTCAGCTTCAGCCAGTCTCTTGGTGGGAGAAATATGGCATCGGTACTCCAGTTCTGGTAAGTGCCCACTGACAAGTTACAACTTACATGTAATAAGTTTGCACTTTGAAGTAACAACTTAGTACTTACAACTTATATAAGTTGTTTCTTCTTATTATTTATAAAGTTTTCTGTTATCTTTTGACAGAAACGCCTTGCATTACGAGTCCTCTCACAGGATTGCAGCTCTGGTCCATGTGAGAGAAACTGGAGCACATGGGCCCTCTTCCATACAAAGAAGAGGAACAAATTGTCCACTGCTCAATTAGAACGGTTGGTGTATTGTCATTGCAACCTCCGTTTAATTGAGCAGCAAGGCAATCCCATTGAGCCGCGCCAAGTGAATGTCGACAAGATCGACATAGAGAAAGTGAAGGACGTACCAGAGATCCCTGCTGAGGAGCGCGACATCTATGCCATGCTATACGAGGAGATGATGGCACCAGCTACTATGACACGATCACGGGCACCGACATCAGCAGATCATGCATCTACGAGTGCTGAGGCTGAGGCTGAGGCTTCATCTTCTTACGACACAGACTCACATTCCTCAGAGGAGGATGATGCTGAGTAGTTACTAGTTACTACTAGTGACTCTTGACTCTTGACACTTGAGTCTAGAGTTGAGAGTCCAGACTCCAGACATTGGAGACCATTTGTTTTTTCAGAGTTTTTGTATTTGGTCTTTCGGTACAGACATCTGTATTTCAGATTTCAGATTTATCATTTGACACTATTCACTAGTGCTTAGTATGTTGCTTAGTATGTTGTAAGTTGTAACTTGTAACTTCAAACTGGTTATGCTATTAATAATTATATGGGTTTTTGCCATCTATGATCTAATTCCTGATTCCTGAAGACTGCCATGTATCATGTATGATGTATCATGATTCATGTTACATGTATGATCATTGTATGATGTAAATTGTAATCATGTATGATGTATTAAGAATCAGGATTCAGTATGAAATTTGAATCATGGATTCATCATTCATGATGTATCATGATTCATGTATATGAAAGTTGAATGTAGATTTTAGCATTAAACTGTACCAAACATAAATTTATGGACACCCCCCTAAAAAAAACCTGGAAAAAACACCTGAAAAAAAATTTGAAAAAAACTTTTAAAAAACTTTTGGAAATTTGTTTGAAACGTTTTTGAAACGTTTCAAACACGTTTCAAAAACGCGTTTCAAAAAACGTGTGGCAACTATGCTTACATAAAAGGTGATTACACCTAAATCTGTCCCCTGTGGGACCTCTAAGGATCCAAACCCCTAGTGGGATTGAATGATTAAACACAATGAGCACTTGGGCTATTTATAGCCTTTGAAATCCATGTGGAACTGGGCGACTGCTGGTCGGCCAGTAATAAATGCATAAAATGTCATTTAATACATCCGACTCCTCCTTGTTCATGATGCGCAGCCGACTGGTCCTCCTTCCTGTTCATGATACGCAGCCAACTAGTCCTCTTGCTGGCGCCTCCTGCTGCCCCTATTTCTGGTTCAGCCGACCATGTCCATGAGCAGCCGACAGCCACCTGTCCTTCAGCTCCAGTCTACACTGCCAACTGTTGCTCTATGCTCTATTAACCTGGTTCTGCTCTTTATCTGGCTGCCTCTTCAGGATCTAGCCTGGAGAATGTCCATGGCATCTATGATGCACATGACAATGTATCCCATGGTAAGGGTGACAGGTCTGCTAGAACAATTTTGCCTTCTGAGTTGTCTCATGGAGAGACATTGCCATATGCAGGAAAGTCACATGCCTCGGATTCTCAAGTTCGTGGAGCACATGCCACCGTGCTTCATGAAACTTCCATGATGGCCCATGGAGCCCATGCAGATAGGGCTGCCCCGTTGGATAAGGGGAAAAGAAAAAGAGAAGACCATGAGCCTCATGCCAGAAAGCTCAAGGAATTTAAAGCAGGTGACAAATCTGTTAAGTTTGATGTTTTTCATGGAGAGCATGATGCTTCTAAAGTGTTAGCATTTGTGGCACAGTTTGAAATTGCCTTTAGCGATGAGGACTTCACTGAGAAGTCAAAAGTACGCCATGCTAGCATGTTTTTGAAAGGGACTGCTGCTCATTGGTGGATTACTGAAAAGATCACCAAGGATCCCATTTGCACCTGGAAGGAATTTAAGGATAGATTCTATGCTCAGTTTTTGCCACCAAATGCGGAGCAAACTCTCACCCAAAAGTGGGACAAGCTGGAGCAAAGAGATAATGAAAGCGTGCAACAGTATGTCAACAAGTTTTGGAAAGTGTTGCTGGAAGTAACTCCCTTTATGCAAAAAAGGGAGGATGAAAGAAAGAGGAAGTTTCGCTCTGGACTGCAACCAGCATATCGTTCGGGCATTGAATTGCACCCGAAACATACTTTGCAATAGCTCACAGCTTCTGCTCTTGCCACGGAGCAATTGGTGCTCAAAATTAAGCAGGATCAAGGCGGTTCAAAGGGGTAAGACAAGGCTGTCCCAAATCTGCAAAAGGGTGAACAGCCACCTAAAAAGAACTTCCGGGAGACCTACAAGGGTGGTAAAGCTGAAAATACCACATCTAAAGATCAGGGCCCAAGGAAGAACAAATTCGGCTTAACCCCGGAACAAAGAGAGCAATATGCCAAGGAGGGAAAATGTTTTTCTTGTGGTAGCAAGGAGCACATGTTTCGACAATGCCTTGACCGCAAACCTAAGCACGAGGACAAGCAGACCAAGGCTAATGTACATGCAGTTCCTGATGTGCAAGGAAATACAAGTCATGATGCAAAAGAGCGGATGGTATGCAAGGCTTGGGGTCAAATCAAGGATCAGACCGCCTTATTCATGTTTGATGACTGTGCAATCGATAACTTCATCTCTATGCAAACGACAGCTGCATTGGGTATTGAGGTTGAGAATATGGGACCTCAGATTGAAGCCGAAGCTGCATTTATTGGTAAAGAGGTGCAGGTTACCCCATTGATAGGGAAGTTGCGCATCCATATCCAGGGCTACCTTGATAATGAACATTTCCTAGTTGCTCCACTAAATGGATGTGATGTATTGTTGGGCAAGCCGTGACACCATAGGCTTGAGCCCCGCAAAGACTACAAGTCCAATATGATTTCTTTTATGCATAAAGTCCGCATGCATTTTATTGATGCTGGCAAAGAAGGGGATTCCATCCCACTTGTATCACACATCCAAATTAATAAAGCAATCAAAAAGAGTCTTTCTGCGTACTTGGTTTTTGTTCGTGATAGCCTTGTGCCAAATCATCAAAATGTGGATGCTATGTCTAACCAGCTAGGAAGTCTTGGACTTGCCACCATTATGTTTCATTTCTGCACTCTACGCAAGCGAGAGTGCGTCTTCAAAGGTGGCTGGCCTAAACATACGCACCTCCCATTGGATTTGCGTGTCCAGGCCATACAAAAACTGCTCTTTCTCGTCCGTATCAGATAAGCCTAATTGCAGACATAAAGTCGAAATTTTATTGGCAAACTGAAGGACTGGTTGCGCGTTCTGACGCGCTCCCCTGAACTCGTCTTCGAGTCGCTCAAGGTAGTGGGGCGGTAGAAACCGCTGCTTAAGGTCGCGGACAAACTCGTCCCACACATAAGCTGCCATACCTGCTCTCGTGTGGGCATGAGCCCACTGAATCCACCAAGGAATGGCCTCACCTTCCAAAGCTAAGATCACTTTGTCAGTATCTGTTTTCCTAACTGCGGCAAAGTAAGCTTCAAATTGATGTAACCATGAATAAAGAGTTGTGGGATCGAGTTTACCATTATACTTACTAAAGTTCATTTTCTCGGGAAAATGATTCGAGAGCGCCGCCGGTGTCAATCTGGCGTCCAAGGCTCTGAGGTAACGCTCGTGTTCCACGCGTCGCATGGCTTCGTCTTCTCGTTGTCGAATCTCCAATGCACGCATCTGCAACTCAAGCAAAGAGCTTGGCTGCGGCGGCTGTGACCCTGCGAGAGGGTCCCTGTGTCGAGGATCTGGTATCTGGGATACGGAAGGAGAGGGAGGAGGAGATGGAAAACGCGACACTGGAGAGCGGGTACGCTCCTCCAGAGCCAAGATCCGCACCTTCTGCTCATCCAACTTGGCTGTCTGTTCTGCGATTGCTCGCATCATCTGCTGGAACATGTCTGTGACACTCAAGCCTGGTGCCCTAGCTGGGCTGCCTGGTGCACTCTGGTCCCATGGTTCTTGGTCTCTCTCGTCGTCGAAGCTCACCATAGCAGGAAAATGCAATTCCTTTCCAGAACGCAATCTGACCATCCACTATCTGTGTGGGAGACGTCCAGAGGCCTCCGGAGGCTAAAAACCAACCGTCCTTCGAGGGACAGGAGTCACTCCGAAAGGGATAGTCCACCGGCGTCTAAAAACCAACCACACGAGCGAGAAAAAATTTTGGTTTCTTTGCTGAATCTTTGTACTTGAAGTAGGCTCTGGTACCACTGTAATATGCGGAAGCTTCGGAGAAGAATCGGTAACTTCAATACTCATAATTCAGCACTCTTTTTGCAACGGAAATTAACGCACAAAACTGAAAGGAGAAGTGCAGAAAAATATAGAGAGAGACAGAGAGAGGGAGGGAGAGGTGGAGAGGACACAGTATTGGGTCCCAATTACCCTCTGTAGGGCCCCCACCACGGATGGTGTATTTGCTTTATTAGAATGATGAGAAATCTGAAAGAAAATACAGCAATCTTGGACCTTTTCTTGGCTGGGAATACCTTGCCCTTGACCTGAATCCTTCACCCCTTTGCTTAGCACCCTCTTGGCTTTGTCTAGCCTCTTATGCTTGAGCTCTTGGTGGAGAATGAGATGATCAATTGGGATTATGGACTCTCCTATTTATACTACCCAATCATGAGCAATCGGCCAGCATTAAAGCAGTCGGCCAGCATTAAAGCAGTCGGCCAGCATAAAAGACTCCCACGGCTGAATTTCCAACATTTAATGCTGAAATAAATCACATAAAATGCTGCGTTTTTTTCCTAACTGGCTAGGCATCATGCGCCTGCTTCCAGAGGGCTGGGCACAGCTTTTGCCCACAATCCAAGGGCTGGGCAGCCTGTATGGGCTGCCCCATACTTGCCCTACAGCCATATAAAGGCTGTAATCTCCTGGAAATTGCCTTAATCTTGCCCTAGGGCTGTCCTACAACCCCTCCATGGCTGGTGGGTTCAGCCTGGGCCTTCCTGGCCCTCATGGGGTTGGTTCCACACCATTCCCATGCCGACACTAAGATCCGGGGTAGCCCTATGGGCTGGCCTCTTGTCGTAACCACTATCTACTCAGTGATCTGGCATCCGGTACCATACCAGATACACAGAACCACTGACATCATTCTAGAGGGAGACTCACAACGCGGACTGGCACTGTGTGCAGGACAGTGCACACCCGACCTTGGACTCATGTGCAGGACAATGCACACCTGACCTCGGACGACTGAGATGGATCCCTGGCTGACTCGTCCCGGACTCGGCTCACATGGGACCAGTTCACCATCCCAGCTCCTGCACCTTCTGTACATAAATGTCTACGTGGCATCCAAGTGCGGGATGCACGTGACACTCGCTTCTATTTTTCAAGAGGTTTGGAATACAAGGATCATGCATGCGAGTTGGAAGATTGGGCTTGTACATTTATTGCCTAAAGTTCCATCCCCAATTAATCTATGTCAATGGAGACCAATCACATTGATGGGGGCTATGTATAAGATATTTGCAAAGCTCTTGGCTAACAGGTTGTAGTGATTTCTTCCTACTTTTATTCATCCAAGGCAATATGGATTTATTAAAGGTCGAAATATTTTGCATAATATACTAAATATACAAATTGGATTTGATTATGCAAGGGCTTCAAAGCAAGAGGTGGTTATGATTCAACTAGATATTGAAAAGGCTTATGATCACGTTAGTTGGTCTTTTCTTTCGCGGTTTATGCAAGCTATGGGATTTGGCCCTCGCATGTCTTCTTTGATTTATACTATTAGCCAACATGTAGTGGCTAGGCTTATGATTAATGGTGGGGTGACTAATGGTGGAATGACTGAGCCCATTCATTCGACGAGATCGGTCAGGTAGGGATGCCCACTTAGCCCTCTTTTGTTTGCAATTGTTACACATCCAATCTTATCTCGACTAGATAAGCTAGCGGAGGATGGTGAAGTTGTAGGGCTTACACTTCCAAGCGGAGAGCAGATGGTCGGCCAGGCATTAGCAGATGATTCTTTCATGTTCCTTAAGGCTCAAAGAGATAATGTCCATAAATGCTAGAAAAGCCCTATAAATGTTGTCAGCTGGTTCCGAGTTGCTATCAGCTACTACTGATAAATGCTATCAGCTGCCATTAATGCTCACGACTTCATTAATGCTCTAATACTGCAATTGGCTACTGACCAGGTCCTGTCGGCTGGTTCCACAGTCCACTACCTAATGTGATAAATGCTCTAGATGCCTTTAAGACTTTATGTGCTGTTGTCGGGGCTGTAACAGTCCCATACACATGCTCATGCTGTGATATATGCTGTAAATGCTCTAGATAATACTGAATGCTACCTGATTAATGCTTATGGATGCTAAGAATGCCATGTCACTTGTACACCTACTGGGTGTGCACGTGACATTTGCCTTGCCCTTTCCTTGGGCAACAAGGCTTGATCCCCATGCTTTATGCCCAACTTATTCACCCAAGATTGCTCGTCTTGCAAGAGTAAAGACACCAACTCATCAACTGAGAATGAGCTGGGATTGCCCTTCATCAATAGCCTTAGTGTAGTGGCAAAATCCTGATATGTGTTAGGTAATGCATTGAGAATAGTAGTGACTAGAAAGCTGTCCGCAATACTCTCATCAATGTTGGCAAGTTGCTCTTGAAGGTCTTTCACCTTAGTCAAATAGACATCCATCCATTCACCCTCATCCATATTCAACAAGTCAAGCTGCTTCTTCAAATAGGCCACACAAGCCTCATTGCACATGTTACGTACCTAGCGCTAATCCCTCGGATTAGCGACCTAATCTAGCATGGTTAGGGGAGCCCTAGGATTAGGAAAAAGCTGGCTAATACGGGCAATAAGGTTATTATTATAAATCCATGTGAACTCGCTATTTATAACAATATGGTTATTTATAGTAGCAATGGACACTATATAAGTAAAACATGGGTTCTTGTTGTCATAACCTCGCTATTGGTCAAAGTTACACCAAGACTCCGGCTACATGTGTGGTAGAGCATAGATCGGGATCTAGCATGGATCTGTGGGAGTCAGACCTTAACCCCCCTAACTCGGGGGTGGTTCGAAGCACAGAACCTACGGTTGAGAGGTGAGTTAGCATGCACCCCTTTTAGGGGGTTTGTACTTATCACTTGTGTCTCGTGTTTAGGAGATCCGTGGGGTTGCAACACTTAGTATCAAAGCGGCCTAGACACGGAAGGTATCGCGATGCAGGGGAGAAGGACTCAGTAAGTAAGCTTTTCCGTTTTACTTTTCATGGATTCATAAGATGCAAGTATTCTTTACGCTTTTGTGGTAAGGTTGATTTGATGCATACTCGTTGAAGGTTATTTCTCTACGCCATGCCTATGTTTTCATCTCAGGAAAAAAGTTTATGCTTTTTAGGGTTATGCTGACACATTAGGTTACATGGATTCTGAGAGAGGGGGAATATGCGAGATTCATGCGTGTAGAGGATGCAGAGATGGGCTATAGGGTATTAAAATATTCAGGATGAATAAAAAACGCGTTTCGTACAGGACGAAACGTTTCGTACGTTTCAAACATGTACGAAATGCGTTTCTATGCAACATTGCTCACAATGAGGAAGGGAAGCAAGAATATAAACTATCGTGGTAACAAAGTCCTCAAAAGCATCACTGATAGCAGAAGACTATTCTATATGTAGAATTAGATCCCAAGAATCAGCAACAAAAAAGTGATCCCTATGAAAGGATCACACCTCACAAGCAGAACACCCTCCTTTCTCTGTAAACACTGCAAAGAACACAAGCTCGGACAAAATAAACTCTGCTCAGGATCTCTGAAAAGATCACTACTCTAGTCAGAAAAGAACTGCTCTAGTCAGAAAAGATCACTACTCTAGTCAGAAAAGAACTACTCTCCTCCAAAACCTGCAAACTCTAGTCGCAGAAGAAAGTCTCCACAGGTACAAAATAGCTCCCAAAACTGATCCTCAAGTGAAGTAGCCCCCTCTGAGTGTAGAAAACTGTTAGAAGTCATCTCCTGTCCAGTTTTATACACCACGGCCTTTGTTGTGGGTGTGCCCACCCTTATCAGGTGTTTTATCATTTTTCCTCACTCCCCGTATTTTTCCCCTATTTTTTCCCATTTTTCTGTGGCATGGGAGGCAGTCTAGTAGTGGCAGGAGGACCCTAAGCCTGGCCGACTGCATCTGTGACATGGCCAACTGCAGTGCTTGAGTCGTGGACTCTTCTAGTGCTGGCCGACCCATTCTGATGCTGGCCGACTGTGATTATCCAGTCGTGGAGGCTCCTGTGTCCAGTCGGCTGCCCTACACAGCAGGCCGACTGCTGATGTGGGGGCATATATATAGGCCCCCAGCCCCATACCACTATTTGTATCATTTCTCGGGATCTTCTTGTGTATATCAGAGCAAAGTTACACGCCTACATCTCTCTCTCTCTTGTGCTGTTTTTCTGCCTGCGTTTTTTGCTGGTGTTCCCAGATCTGGTCATCATCTCTGCTGCGTATTCTGACATGGTATCAGAGCCCTAGGCTCTAGATAGGTCTTGGGATTTGTGTGAGCAAGAGGGGGACTGTTTTGTGGCTGATTGGTGGACTGTTTTGGGCTGATCGGGAAGAGGAGAAGCAAGAGGAAGGCGGGCTGATTTGCTGGACAGCCACTTGCAGGTTTTAGTTCTTCTTTGTTCCCACCCACCCACCCTTTTCAGAGTACATCCCCGCTATGGCAGATCTGTTTGAGATGGCCGAGAGACATGTGAAGATCCCGACACTCCCCACGTTCCCGGTGGACCGTCAGCTGGACGGGAGCAACTACGGCATATGGAAGGTTATGATGGAATCTGTTCTGGAGTCTTACGACCTCGCCGATTTCGTCATTGTTGGTGTTCCACGGCCGGAAGTAGAGGAAGGGGAGTTACCGTCAACCCGAAAGGACCGGGAGGCTCAGACGCAGATGTGGGATCGTGTCAACGCCAGGGTCCGTTCGTTTATTTTCCTCAACTGCACACCACAGGTAATCAATCATGTAAAGCATATGACACTGGCCAAAGGTATATGGCAGCATTTGGCCTCACTTTACAACAGGGTATCGCCCATGAAGAGGATTTCCTTGGAAGTACAGATGCGGGTTATGAGCCCTGCAAAGTCGTCGACGATGCGAAAGCATATTAACAAGCTGCAGGCTCTTCAGCAGGAAGTTCTTCAGGCTAGGAAGGAGATATCATCAGAGGACATGGCCATCACGTTGCTGTCACATTTGCCCTCTTCGTACTCAGCATTCTACTCGTCGTTGATTACCAGTGGCAGGCTCAGCACCATCACGTGGGAGGAGCTTGTGCCCATGGTCCTGGACCAGGAGGAACGATTCACGAACCCTCCTCAGGGTGGAGGTTCGGAGGCCTTAACTGGCCAACGGTCGAAAGGCCGTAATTCGGGCAAAGGGAAGGCTTCATCGGAGAAGTCTTTTGAGAAGAAGTCCGACGCTGACCGCGAGAAACTGAAGGCAGAGAGGACCTGTAATGATTGTGGCGAGAAAGGCCACTATTGGAGGCAGTGCCCCAAGCGGAAGACCGAGAAGGGTGAAGACTCCTCAGCAACAATCATGAAGACTCCGGCTTTTGTGCACCTGGAGGTGATGGACACCGATGTTTCATTTTCTTCACGCAGGGAGGAGATTGGACGGATACTCGGGAGTGGATTCTCGATAGTGGTGCTTCCAAGCACATGACTCCTTCCCGTTCCGGTTTACAGGATCTCTGCAGGCTTTCTGGTCATATTCTTACTGGGGATACGTCCACTATCCCAGTTCACAGTGAGGGCAGGATGGAGATAGTTCCCGATGGCAGAGGGGGGAAGCATTCCTCCCAGGTGTTGTATGTTCCGACACTTGGTTTTCATCTGTTGTCAGTGCATCAGGTTTGCAAGACTGGCGTACGGGTGGAGTTTGATGAGCATTTTGTTGCTCTCCGGGACAAAGCAACAGGCCAAGTGGTTTGGGAAGGCGGAGTGGAGAATGGAGTTTACAGGCTTTCAGCACTCTCTCTCCCAGGTCCTCAGGATTGTGATGAGTGGCAGTCTGGTAATGGCTACTCAAGTGTGGATACGCTGCAGGTACAGGCTTTTCGAGACCAGATGGTGGATAGTTTACCAGTAGATGGCAGCAGTTGGCAGGAACTTTCCAGTACCGATGTTGGTAGTTCTTGTGTTCGTCAGTCAGAGGAAGCTGAACAGGTCACTTATGCTCTGATGTCTCGTCGTGTTCGGGACAAAGAACCTCCAGTAGATGAGGATGTTCTTTCCACGGGGACCTTTCGGAAAGCCAGGCAGGTGGCAGGTGATTACTTGCAGAAGGAGGCGGTTTCTCGAGGCTTTGTGGTTCCGGATTCAGAGGGGGTGGTTGACAGGTTTCATCAGGTTTCCAGGACTTGTTTGTGCACCGTAACAGGTGTTGATCCTTGTGAGCAGTGTGATGTCTCTGTGACTCAGAAGCTATATGGTTCATTGATCTGGTTGATGGACACTAGATTGGACGGGAGCTTCCTGATGAGGCGGTTGAGCTCATGGTTGCAGATGTCTCTTTGGGAGGCAGGATTGCGTCGGTTGGAGTGACTCGGTTTGGGGAGGAGATCCGGACACGAGGGGATCTACTTGAGGCCCAAGAGCAGTTTTTCGGAGCAGTTGGAGACAGTCATCTTTTGCCTTGTCGAGGACAGAGGCAGAATACCGGGCTGTTTGTGATGCTGTTTGTGAGGTGGTGAAGATGCAAAGGTTGCATGGCAGGTTTGGGCTTCCATTGGAGGAACCCATGGTCATCCAGAGGCACTTTGTTCGTGAACATATCGTTGTTGATGACATCTTGCTAGAGTTCTGTTCGACGGAGGACAGTACGGTGGACCTCTTCACGAAGTCGCTCTCTCAGGACTTGCTCGGGCGGTACCCCAACTCCCAGTGGTTGGTTTCACAGCCAGGAGCTGAGAGGGGGTGTTAGAAGTCATCTCCTGTCCAGTTTTATACACCAGGGCCTTGTTGTGGGTGTGCCCGCCCTTATCAGGTGTTTTATCAATTTTCCTCACTCCCCGTATTTTTCCCCTATTTTTTCCCATTTTTCTGTGGCATGGGAGGCAGTCTAGTAGTGGCAGGAGGACCCTGAGCCTGGCCGACTGCAGTGCTTGAGTCGTGGACTCTTCTAGTGCTGGCCGACCCATTCTGATGCTGGCCGCCTGTGATTATCCAGTCGTGGAGGCTCCTGTGTCCAGTCGGCTGCCCTACAGCAAGCCGACTGCTGCTGATGTGGGGGCATATATATAGGCCCCCAGCCCCATACCACTATTTGTATCATTTCTCGGGATCTTCTTGTGTATATCAGAGCAGAGTTACACGCCTACATCTCTCTCTCTCTTGTGCTGTTTTTCTACCTGCGTTTTTTGCTCTTGTGTTCCCAGATCTGGTCATCATCTCCGCTGCGTATTCTGACAAAAACTCCTCTAAGAAGTAAAACGCAGCCAAAAAATTGTTGTCCACCAAAAAATCTGTACTCCACCGCCAACAGAAGGCAAGGAATAGGAGAAAACAGAGTACTCTGTAGGCCAGGAAAAAAAAAAACACACGTATAGATGCTCCAAAATCAGCAAAACACTGACTCAAATCAGCAAATCCAATGTCCTCCTTAGGTACCAAGTTGTCACCAAAAGCCACAATCCACACAAGGCCAGCCAGCTTCCACACATCACATGAGAAAAAACGCTGAAAAGAAGGTACCTTCGGCTGCAAACGATGAAGCCCAGGTGAAGGTACAGCTACCAGCAGCTACTGTCCAGGAAACGCAGCAACCAGAGGGCTACATATCTGAAAAACGCAGAGGAGGACTATAGACAGGGCAGAATATGGGGCAGCAGGAAAATGCAGATCCTAGATTGATGATACCATGAAGGAAGAAGAGGAAGCAACTAATGCTGCAAGTCACCGGCACTCTCATACCAACAAAGCGTTGGCCACTGTGAGAAGTCCAAGACCAAAAAACGAAGGTGTAGGCATTCCAAAATCAGCAAAACGCTGATCATAAGTCAGCAAAGCAGCCCCAGAACTGCACCCAAAAGAAAATGCTGATGGAAATTCCTCCGTACCGCAAACTTGAGGCCACCGGAGTCATGAATCTCCAAAACACAGATGTCACACAGGCAGACAACACCCTCAGGTGATGCACGCAGAAAACACTGAAGGACGAGACACTACCACTGCAACAGAACCGGGAGCTCTGATACCATGAGGGAATGCACAGTGGAAGACAGGAAAGTGGAAATGCAGGAGAGAAATGAAAATGAAATGAAATGTTATATTAACGTCTTCAAAAGGCCAAAGTGACCTATGAGACCAAAGTTACAACCATGTGACATCTGATACACTGTCTGGAAAAGAAAAGAAAGAACTGAAGGTAAGTATCTAGCCCTACAATACATCAGTAGGGAGCATCCGGAAGCAGCAACTAGGGAGAGTGGGAAGCTAATGCTACTAGTCAAAATGGGGTACATGAGTACATGGATACGTGAATACATGAATATGGGGCAGTACAAAAGTGACAGTGAGTACAACAGTATATGGCTGGAGAGAGAGAGAGAGAGAGAGAGATGGAGAAAATTGCAAGTGGATACCTGCTCTCAATATCAACCAAACAAGATGCACATGCTGGAAGATCACCTCGTATGTGAGGGACTGCAGCAAGCCAAAACGCAGAGGCCCAAGGCAAGCAAGAGGCGAATACAGTGTGTGTGAGGGGGGGAAGGCCCGGCTATATATATATATATGCCCAAAAAGGGGCGAAAGGCACCACAGGACTGGACCTAAAGGCCCACGACTCCATACAATGGGGAAAAAGGTGGGAAAAGGTGTGAGCGTGACCAGCCCCTCAAGCTAACATGGTCAGCCCTAGAGGCCAAATAGGACACCAAAGAGAAGCCAGCAGCAAGGGGATGATGATGTCTTAACAACCCTGTGGTTAGCGTCAAGTACGTAACAGACTTGGATTAAGGTCTTTGAAAGACTTTAAGCAGTATGTGCATCATGTCATAGCAGCGATCTCAGCATTCTTGCACACATACAAGGTGAAAACAACGGTCTAAACACAGTCTTCAGCCCTTAACGCAAGCAGGAGGAGGTCAAGACCAGTCCCAAGTCAGTGTAGAAGAAAAAATGCAGGTCATCTTGCCTGTGTGGAGCAAATCGCAGCACATGAGCACAGTCTAGCAGAGGCAACTTCAGGCCAGTTCTTACACCCACATCTTGCACATCATTTTAGTCAGTAATTAGGATTTTCACGGCCCTACAGGTCAGTCCATTACTGCAAACAGCAATACCTACAGGACTCTTCTAAGGGTTAATGGGACCCAATCATGGAATCGCTTTGATAGATGGAGGTGTCCTAGCTCTAGAAAAACTTATGGGAATCTTTGTAACACGACATGCTTTTTTGAGAGCTTATAAAATTTCTTATAATACATTTTTTTTAAGAAAACATAAGTGAAACTTTGTAGAAAACTGATTATGGATTCTTCTCTGTTCCATGCTTTTCTGGTCACACACTACTATGTAGGAGTCGGCAGTGCTATATAGCAGTCCTGGCAGTTATAGTAGTCATCACAGTTACACCCATCTGCACTCAGCTAGTTCTTTGTATGGTGGTGTGTCCAGCGCATGGCTTCTATAGCACTCGTGTTCTGTTAAACATCTAGTTTGTTGACGCATAGTTAATTTCTTTTTACAGTCATTGACCACAAATCTGTATGACTGTTGATCTCCTCTTTAAGATCTCCATTTTGAAAAGCTGACCAACATGCATCTATCGCAAAAACCATTGTGCTGCACTAGTGTCTTAGCAGTTGTGGACTTCTCCAATTCACTTTCACACATCATTTCTCCTTGATTACAACACAGCCATTATCTTGATTCCAATATTAGCATATACATGAACATAAAGGAGGTAGCAACCACAGCACGAGATCCAAGTCTTGGGGCTCATGGATCAACATTTAGCAAGCCCATGTGATGTGATCAAGCAGGGTTGGTCCAGGCTAAACAAAAATATCCAAACTCTGCACCATGCATATGGTGCAGTACTCTAGATCATTTAGCTACCCATGCTCGCATGAGTTTAAGTGACTTATGCTACCAAACATCCCAAGGCTTCTTCTCTTGTATCCCCTTGATCCTAAAACTGCCACTCATCAAAAGGACAAATCCCCAAATTTCTCAAGGATTCTATCATATCCCATAGATCTTGGCTGCCCACCTTTACAAAGCCCTATGCATGCTCGTCAAGGATACAGAACCTCATGATGCAGAAGGACCTTGCCTTAACTACATAATAATTGATGTACCTATGTAGAGAGACAAGATCATGAAAATGCAAACACAAACCCTTAGTAAAGGTTAGAGCACCTGTTGCTGTAATAATTTAGCATTCTCCTCCTTTAGTTGTGTCACCTCAGATTCCAGCTCCACTGTGTATGCCTGCCACAAGAATAATGGTCTTAACAGGCCCTGCTTTACCAAACTATCAATTCAACATTGCAGTAACAGCTTGCCTGCTTTCTTGCTCTGGACCGGGCAGCAGACTCCCTGTTCTTGATCATCCGTTTTTGTCGTTGTTCAATCGACTTTTCCTCATAAACTTCAAGCGGTCGTTTTCTATCAGACACCACCAGTGCTGATGAGTGGGAGAGACTGCCTGGACCTAAAGCTGTGGTTGCATCATAAGGTGCATCCAAAACATTAGCAGCTGTTGCAGGCGGCAAGCCGACAGCAGCCGAGGCAACCAACCTTCCTGCAAAAGCTGCCTCTGCTTGTTGTTGCTGCTGATGTTGATGTTGCTGCAGCAACTGCTGATGTTGATGTTGAAGCAACTGTTGGTGCGGCATGGTGCCTTTCAGTTGGAAGTTCAACCAGTCTAACTGCTGTGGAGCCGCCTGAGATGCTTGCATAACATCTGCCTGCCCACTACTTACCAAGCCTGTGCTAAGAGTCGCTACACTGCTGTGACTATTGGCAGAGGGTTCAACCTCAACCTCTTCTCTCACAACTCCTGCTTTTGCCAAGAAATCCTCCAAAGTTATCGATGCCATAGTCATTTGATGTTGCTGGATATTGTCTGCAGCACTGCGATCGCTAGACCGGTGGATTTCCTTCCATACCTCATCCACAGTTTTGCCTGTTAAGTTCCTGGGCAGTGACAAACTACTCTGGCGCTGCAAGCCTCCTGGTGGATGAGGGGTGCTTCCGGTCAAAGAAGAGCCATTCCCTTCGACAACACCCGACATGGCAGCAGCCATGGCCTGGCTTTCCTCCACGGTCCATATATTCTTAAGGAACTCCTCCATGTTCATGCTGCCAAAGCTCTTGCCTGGATCATTGACGGCATGCTGAAGCTCCTCAAGCGTCAGCGTGTAGATTGAGGTTTGGCGAGTGAGGGAGGAGAGAGAAGTCAGTGGAGTTCGAGGGGGGCCAGGAGTGTTTGCCATGGCAGTCTTCATCTCTTTCAATTCTTCCTGTTTGTAGGCAAATTCTGCTTCTTCTCACAATGAAGCTTGTGGTTTTGAGGCAAGTACTATGAGCCTTTCGATAGTATTAGGCAAAACCTGCTTGTTGTAGCTAAGCAGCATTTTATACAGTGATTGAAGAACCAGGCTACCAGCAAAGGTCAACCGTCATCTCTTCCCACTCCTTGAAGAAATCGAACTGATTTTTTCTGAAGAGATGGTGGTCATGTGTTGTCTTTGAGAAAATAAATCCTGCTTGAACAGCTATGGAGTTCTCATACAGTTGTGGCTTCAAAGCCAGTTCATGCTGTGGAAAACCCTTCTAGATGAAAGCAAAATCTAGCTATGTGGCTCTGCTAAAGTTGTTCGTCTATGCAGCAAAAGATCCCTCCGTTTCTCCTTCTGTGTTTCTGATGATACAGAAAACCTAAATTTGGTCAGGACTACAACTGTTGTAAATGACCAATTTTCAAAATCCTAATTTGGCCAGGATTAGTCGCAAATTATGTTAATTTTAGTACATGATCTGCGGCAATGGCTTACCTGCCCTGCTACCTTCGCTTTGCCCTAGCTTTGCTCCAAATTGCAACATGAAACGCTTTTTTGGAGTTTTCTGCCATGGCTGGTTCTGCCCGGGATATTCCCCAACAACCAAATTGAAAGTCCTGGTATGTGATGATTAGCATTTATGCATACCATTCTTCATACAAAATGTTGTCGCGTTCACATGTAGGCACCGCGAGTCCGGGCGCGCGGTCGTCGACTACGAACCCAACCTTGGTGCATTCACACACTTGAAAACGTCTCAAATAAAATGGACCACAATATTTTTTGAAAATGCACAATTGTCCCCATCTCCATTCTCCATCTTCACAATCAAACATTATGGAGCAAGGAGATTCAAGTGGCCAAAAAGGAGGGGAGATTGAGAGCGAGTTGGGGGTGTATCCACCCACTTGTGAACCCATTCTTTTTGGTGCAGCGCCACAGTAGTTTGTCACTGCCTCGTAGAGCTGGGTGAGCATTCAAATCTTAGATTGAGATTGATTTTTGGAAATTTAGGCCACCAAAAAGGCATAGTAGAGCGTTTTGGTAATTAGAGAAACGCTCTACTATGCCTTTTTGGTGGCCTAAATTACATATTGAGCACAGTAGAGCATAGTAGAGCTGGACAAACTACTCTGACGCTGCCTAATATCAAGCTCCGTTAGCCTAAGGTGCTTAAAAACAATCAAACCTAAAAGAAGGAAGATTACTTATTCAAATGTTTAAAATTTTTATTATGTATGTGCATGGATGTGGGTTTTTTTCTTATCTTTAATTAAACCATTTACATCTTTACATTTACATGAGGTGTCCTATTTAGTAGTTACCAATGTATTTAAAAGAATGTATACAAGTGGAAATGATATATATCGCATATACTTACCTATTTTTTTAATACTCTCCTCACACAAGTCATATGGGGGTTTTCTCAAGAGTGAGGCCTCGAAAGGAAAAGGGGGGGAGGGGGGGTTGTTTGAAGTTGTGGAGAGGGGTGGTGATTGTTGTGTTGCTTGCATGGCTTTACTACTAATTATGAAGGAATTTAACCCTTTGATTCAATTGAATCTACCATATATTTAAAACTAGCAAAATCTAGCATGATGATTTGTTTAAAGAAGATCCATAAGTTAAGAAGGGACACCTCCAATTACATATAACTGCTTGTAAAATCTCAAGGAGTTCACTCAAAAATATGTGAATGTATCACATGAGATATTATTTTATTCACCTTTTTAGGATACAGAGGACTTTTTTAATGAAATAATTGTAAGTTTGTATAGAAAAAGGGGTCATTTTAATACTCAAAATTCACAAACAATGGATTTTCAATATACTCCTTTAACACACATGATATTATACAAATTTTCTATAGAGTGAACCCCCCCCCCATTTAAACAACCCTTGAGTGTAGAATTTGTCAATTTAAGCAAATATTCTAACTATTAAATGTCCATAAAAACCAAGATTAATTATTTATTCTATTGAAGCTATTCCAAAGAGTGCTATATGCGATCCTTTGATGTATTTTCCATTTTCAATTTGACATCCAAATTGTTAGAGAAAGTGCTTTGATGTATTTCCCCTTTTCATTTGACATCTAGAGATAGTTTTCTATAAAGATCCAATGTAGATCTTCAAAGGATCTCCTCAAAATACCCATGTTTTCTTTTATCTTTGACGTTCCTTTCATCATATGCATTAATCGAATGCAATTGAACGTACGAGCCATTGAGTCATTTTTACCTTTTGATATGTATAAGAAAATGTATACACATGGCCACCCACCACTTTGGTGCTTCATACACATGTCATTAGTAGAGGACATGTGAAATCATTGTATATAAGAGATTGGTATATCATTGTGGCAAATTTATGTCCTAGTCATTCTGATAATGTGCAACGTGAATCATATGAAGTGGTGGTTGGTGAGACTAAAAAGCTTGGTGACTCCTAGTAACAAATGAGAAAGGCTTTGATAAGGGACAATTATCTTAGTTTTTAATCCCTTGTTAATGTCATTATAATTTACATCCCTCTCGTTTAGATTTAAGGTAAGGCACCATTTTGACAAGAAGAGGAATGTTGGAGGGGTCTTTTTGAACAAAAGGCTCATTGAAGACCAAATTATTATATACATGCTTTCAATGTAGCGTGCTCTTTTACATTGAAGAAATGGTACAAGATCACACCATGCTTACTTTTGATCATGAATATGTCCTTCTAAATAGAGAGTCGTCAATATTGATTTACACATATAGCCTTATGAGAGTAAAAGATTTGTTGCTTAATTATTGAGGGAGAATTCAACATGGTTTTGATTTTTTATAGAGGGAGATATTGAACTTCTAAATTCATCATTTTTTTATGGAGAGAGATATTGAACTTCCAAATTTAGCATGGTTTGGATTTTTTATGAACAAGGAATTTACAAAAGGTAGTTGACCAACAATAGACTATCTTTATAGTTACCTATTATAAATCCAAAAAGTAAGAATATGTGATGTGGATCATATGAAGTGGTGGTTGGTGAGACTTTAAGCTTGGTGACTCCTAGTAACAAATGAGAAAGGCTCTGATAAGGGCTAATTATCTTAGTTTTTAATCCCTTGTTAATGTCATTATAGCTTATATCCCTCTCATTTAGATTTGAGGAAATACACAATTTTGATAAGAAGAGGAATGTTTGAGGGGTCTTGTTAAACAAAAGGATCATTGAAGACCGACTTATTATATGCATGCTTTCAATGTAGCACACTCTTTTACATTGAAGAAATGGTATAGGATCACACCATGCTTAATTTTGATCATAAATATGTCCTTCTAAACACACACTTATCGATATTGATATACAAGTACAACCTTATGAGAGCAAAAGATTTGTTGCTTCTTTATGGAGGTTGATTCAACATGGTTTTGATTTTTTATGGAGAGAGATATTGAACTTCCAAATTTAGCATGGTTTGGATTTTTTATGAACAAAGAATTTACTAAAGGTAGTTGACCAACAATCGACTATCTTTATAGTTAACTATTGTAAATCCAAAAAGTAAGAATGGTTACCTATTGTAAATCCAAAACATAAGAATATTTTTCCTTATGTCCATGTCTTACTAGATAAAATTTCTAAGAATTCATGCTTCTCTTTCAACAATAACTTTTTTATAACTTTCATAATCCATTGATTCAAATGAATTGTATAAATCACCTAATGCTTCAATAAAAAGCTAGCTAGCTACCTAGGTCACTTTGCCATAAAAATATCACAATGGTATGCATGGTACATTTTAAAATCTTTGAGATACCTTCATTGGCAAGCTAATACATCAACATGTTTTAAATGCAATCTCAACATCCAACCAAATGCATCATTCTAATATAATTAGTTATTTCGAGGTTATTTCTTTCCTTATCATGGTTGCCTTGTTGTGTGGAAAAATAATTAGGCATGTCACATTGACATTCTCATTAAGCATCATATTGAAAGATAGTTTTCTATCCTTTTACTTGCATCTTAATTTAGAGTGTTTATTGACCAAGATTTTGAAATTCAAGTTGATCCATTGTATAAACATGTGAATTATATATGTGATATAACTAAATCGCTCCTTTTGAGAGGCGATTAAAAAGAGTGTTTTTCTTTTTTCTTTTTCTTTTTTGGGGAGGGGGTGGGCAGAGAGTTGATTTGGGGGGATAGTCCTTTTAAGAGGTTATTAAAGGGAGTTTCTTTTTTGGGGAGAGTGCTGCAAAAATTTTGACATGTGTGTACTTTTTTATGTTTCATAAATACTAGCAACCTTTAATAAGCCCAATATTCTACAAAATTTTGACATGTGTGTACTTTTTTATGTTTCATAAATACTAGCAACCTTTAATAAGCCCAATATTCTACAAAATTTCACAAAAAGGAGGAAAAATAGGATGGGTTCTTTTTAGATTAAATAACGATTACTGTATACATAATGTTTTGTTCATTTTACCATGCCATCATTTCATTCTAGCTCCAATAAGTCAGCCCCACTCTATCCCATTCTGCCAATTGGTACCACAATAGGTACTCAGATTTTAGAGGTGTTAAAAGAAACGTGTTTGAAAGCATAGTTACAAGACATATTGGTACTGCACACATTGATATTAACACTCACATAAACATCATCTACATTGATATAAATTAGTGATGCACAATCTATACATTGTTGTGTTACAAAAGATTAAAGACTCTTCAAAAAATTCGAGCCAAGCTCTTACAAAAATCATGAGCAAAAAACAACCTATATATTGCATGGTGTGGCCTATCTACTCGTTCATTCCCATCGCTCCTTCCCCTTTCTCATCATTGCGAGCCTCCTCCGAAATTACCTACATAAATATAGGTAATAATTACGTAATGTTGGTTGTATTGGGTGCATGTGGAGGCCACTGCTAGAGCCAGCCAAGCCCCTCCCTCCCATCTCTCAATTTTCAAATTTTCCCCTAATTTTAGAGAATTTTATTCAATAATTTGCAAGCTCTAGCTCTCCTCATATCCCATGTGCACCACATAAAATATGGCGAGATAAGAGAGGCCAGGTGTCTCTTTTTATATATTTACCCACGATGCCTAGACACACACATTGCATATGGGATTATGCTAATCCACAGGCACCGCAAGTTCGATAGCTTCCAACACTCCCCTTGACGGCCAGGACATAAATAGACTAGAGGAACTAGATGAGATGAGGCTCAAATGCTTCTCGCATAATTGGTGCTATCACGGTTGGTACCCTTAGGATTTACCCACGTAGTCTTTTTTTGGCCTAATGATTACATAAGCTTGTCCACCTAGTCGTACATGCATTCAATCACCACCACCATCTCCATCACAAAGTTCTAGAGGTCGAACATCTCTACCACAGTCGATTTAGCACCACCAACAAGTCTTCCTACCTTGGCTTTGATACCATGTTAGTTGTATGCACGTGGAGGCCATTGTTGGCCAAGCCCCTCCTTCCCATCCACCTCATATCCCGTGTGCTTTACATAAAATGTGGAGGGAAAAGAGAGGCCAAGTTCCCCTTTTTACATATATACCCATGATGCCTAGATACACACGTTGCATATGGGACTATACTAATCCACGTGGCATGGCCAGGTCAATAGCTTCCAACATCAAACCATAAGTTACATGCTTGCAAACTTAATTAGCAAAACATTATACTTTATAGTTGACAAAGTGGGCCCAATTAATTTGATGCCCTTATCACTCCAACTTCTTTAGCAAATGCAATTATTCCATGCCTCCATACATAGTCATACTCATCTTGCATATAGGCACATTTGTTTGCTTCCTTCTACACACATTCGTGAAAGACAATTGAGCACATATGGTATAAGGCTATGCATAAACACATGGAGTAAATGTGAGGGATTCACTTACGAAGTATACATGGTGCCGGCTGCTACCGAGATGAGAAGCCCTCGAACCTTCGAGACGTGCTCTAGCTACCTCCCATTGTTGCTTATACTTGTTGGGGGTGTCAAGTATCTCGGCCATTGCCTTTCTCCAATATTCTACATCGAGATACAAGGGCTTAATTTTTCCCTTTTTAATCGCATCTCATACTTCCAACCTTCAATGGCTTATTGTGGCTGTCATCCTCTTGAGCATCCTCTCTCTCTCTCTCTCTCTCTCTCTCTCTCTCTCTCTCTCTCTCTCTCTATCTATCTACCTATCTCTCAATCATTATGTCTACTTAGGATGTGGACGATATTAGCTACATGTGAGTATAACCTGATCTAGTAGGATGTCTACTTAGGATGTGGACGATAATAACTACATGTGAGTACAACCTGATCTAGTAGTTATTGAGATATCGAGCTAGTGTTGTAGACATTGATGACATACTTGAGTGATAGTTTTCGCACTTACACCAATGGCATGGTTGGTGACATTATGGGCAATATACCACAAGTGCTTTACAACCACTTTAGTATATTAGAGTTATGGCATAGTTATAATAGCAGCTCATGTAGTTGGATTCACACTATGGACTGACCATTGTATGTTATAATAGGAGAGTACTTTCTTTCTATTATAGTATGTACTCTTATCTCTTTATGTTATGGTTGTAAAGAAGAGAAGAGAATAGAAAAAAATCTAGCCATCCATCTCTCTTGTGTGCTTGTCTACTCGTGTGTGTGTGTGTGGGTTTGCTTATAAAGGAGCTCAAGGTCATCCTCTCCCCTACATTCTTCTCATGGTATTAGAGCATCGGTTTATGTGGAGAGCTCAAGAGGCAAGTAAAGAAAGCAGTACACGGGTAAGGGTAATTTGATCTCTTTTCCTCTTTGATTTTAGAGCAACACCTTTGGGTAACTTTGAGAGCTATAGGCAAATAGAAAAGTCAGATAACTTTGAGAGCTATAGGTAACTTTGAGAGCTATAGGCAGATAGAAAAGTCATTGTTAAATTGAGACATTCTCTTGGGTGAAGGAAGAAGACCATGTTGTGTGCAACTCACTATGTTAACTAAAAAACTTTTATTCATTTTGAGGCATTTTGGGCCCCATTTTAGTTCTGTAAGTTTTTCACTGGGACTCTGAGAAAGTGTTGATTTTGACTTTGTATGCCTAATTTATGGTCGAAGCAAAGTCGTGTGACAAAAATTTGGTTGCAAGACTGTTTGTGAATAGATTCTAAGACTTGTAGGTTATTAGTGGATGTATGTTAATATGACTGGTTCACATATAGTTACAATATAACAAGTGTATGATATTGCTATGTTAGATATTATAAGCTTGTTGTAAGCTTGTTGTAAGCTTGTTGTAATATTATAAGCTTGCTATGTACGATATTATAAGCTTGTTGTAAGTGCAGAAGTATTTATAAAAACTATTTGGTAAGTCACTTGCTGCAGGTAATCATATCTAATAGTCTATCCTAGATTGTGAGGGAGAAGCTAGACAAGAATAACTTCCAAGCACGAAACTTTAGGACCACCTTCCTTGCTACAGCAGTCAGGTAATCATATCTGATAGTCTATACTAGATTGTGCTAAACAAAAATAACTTCCAGGTAGGGAAATTCAGGAGCACCTTCCTTATTGGAAATGGATATTGGGAGTTCATCACACAGGTGATGAAAAGGAGCCAAAGATTATTAAAGAAAATCTATCCCATATCAAGTGTACACATATAAAGCATGGCATGAAAGAGCTAAAAAGGTGTTTTACTATTTTTTTAATCAATGTGACACTCTTATGATTGTATGCACAAATGCTTAAGAAGGGTTAGGATACCTTGGTGAAGATGTATAATACAAACACTTAAGCTTGGAAGATACAACTAAAGTAAAATCTGCATAATGTGGCAAAAGGGAAGCTAAGTATAAATGATTATGATAAAGGTTAAAGGATTTAGATATGCCCTTTCTTCTATTGAATCATTAGTAGATGCTGATGATATAGTGTCACCGGTGACCTTGAATGGTCTTGGTAAGGAATACAATCAGTTTTAGACTGAGAGACTTTCTTGATTTTTAGAACTGGTTACTCTCTTCATCCATGAGGAGATGAATATTAGGAAAAAAATTACATGAGCAAGCACTTCACTCATATACAAGTAGAGGTAGAGATAGATCATCATTTAAAAGCTAAGGTAGAGGCCATTTTGGAAATAGAAATCATGGGTAGCAATAATAGGAATTTAATGTACAAATAAGTGAAAGAGACCACTCTAGAGGTAGGGCGAGCCAGAGAGGGGCCAAGGTGGTTGGCAAAGAAATCAAAATGCAAATAGCATGAAATATCATTACTATCGTAAATTGGGGCACCTTACAAAGGTCTGCTATAAAAAGTAGAATGATATTAAAGTGGAACTATACATCATCAAAAAAGGAAAGTTGTATAGCAAGGCAACTAATAAGTTGTGCCTAAAAATCATATGTTTAATAAGGGCTAGGTAAATTAAAGGACATTTCACAAGTAAATATAATCGAAGAAGGTTAAAAATTGTATAAAGGGGTTTATTGAATATTCTTTAAACTCTACCTACTATACCTCATTCCTTTTAAGTGACCCCACCTCTCTTCTCTTTGAGGGGTTAGTTTAGTAACTATTCATTTTACCTTGAGCATATTGTAAGCATGGCCTTTATGAGTCAACCCTCTCTCTCTCTCTCTCTCTCTCTCTCTCTCTCTCTCTCTCTCTCTCTCTCTCTCTCAAAGTTACACGGGGATATGCAACCTTGAGCTTACTTGAGAGCGGCAGTGCTTCTAGCCACATTTTCAAGAGACCAGGGTGAAGGGTTGGATTCTTGATGCCCTCGTAAAAAACTAGCCTTGATGAATGGAGGAGCAACCTTCTAGGGGTCATATTTATTTGATGAGGATTGGTAGTGAGTTGAGAGGCCCTAGGTCATGATGTTCTCTTGTATGATCCACACATTAAACCATCAGTCCCATGCCAGATTATCCATGCAGACTTTATTGTAGCCTTGATGGTAGTGGATGCACTCTTCTAGACATTCACACATCTCCACTCACATCTATCACATGGATCCCCATAGGTACCCAAGGCTTACCTTGGAGTCCTCGAGATAGCTAGCACTTGAGGGCCACCTTAGAGAGTATGGTATGCCTGAGTTCCCACTCGGTTCTCACTCAGGAGATGGGCATTGCATAGACTACCTCCCACCCCTTCACTAAAGTTTGGACTCCCCTTTTCTCTAAAGCTCTCGTGAAGACACCAATCGGGTTATATGGTTAGATCTCAGCCTCTCGAGGACTCCAAGGCTTACCTTGGAGTCCTCGAGATAGCTAGCACTTGAGGGCCACCTTAGAGTATGGTATGCCTGAGTTCCCACTCGGTTTCTCACTCAGGAGATGGGCATTGCATAGACTACCTCCCACCCCTTCACTAAAGTTTGGACTCCCCTTTTCTCTAAAGCTCTCGTGAAGACACCAATCGGGTTATATGGTTAGATCTCAGCCTCTCCACCCACTACACATGGATCACACCTTCAGAGATTCCATCAAAGATGCACTTCTACATAGATCACTTCCTCAGGTCACTCAGGATAGATTCATCCCCAACACAGCCCGTGATACCTGAGTGTGTTCACTTGTCCATTGCCACATGTGAATTGTGATTGACTAGATATATGTTGCATCCCATTACCTTAGAGTGGAGACAAGGGGATAGATGAGCACGTCTTCAAAGCCGAGGAGCTCATACGAGACCCAGGGAGGAGAGGATCTATTAATTATGCCACATGGATAGAGGAACATTACATATGTCGCTCCTCAATCATTAAACTATGAGAGATATGCAAGAGGTTTCACTATCAGTTTCATGAGGGATTCGACCCACTTTTTGCAAGATCATTGACTTCTTGCCTAGGGAGCTTCCTTCTTCTCAAGCTTCGCAGACACAAGGACACTTTCCTTGAGAGAGCTTCATTCCCAGCCACCCTGATCCCTCCCTCACTAGAGGAGTTAACCAATCTGACCCCTCCCTCACTAGACCTGTTAACCACCCTGACCCCTCCCTCACTAGACCTGTTAAGCACTCCAGTGGTGGTTAACATTATTTTTCAAGCATGGCCACGCTTCTTATAACTTAGCTTTTTGTAACTCTGCAAAGTGCTAATTGATAAAAGAGATATGGGATGACTGAGCTTACGGCTTGTGTAATTCCGGTCATAGGAATGAATGTACATAAAGCCAGGAAGCTAGTTTTGGGCCCCCAATTGTAAATGGGTGGCCGGCCATTGTAAAATGAGAGCTCTTGTATATAAGACATTTTATGGAATATAAAAAGGGACAATCCCATTAGTCTCAATTGAGTTTTACTCCCTCTTTCTCTCTCTCTCTCACTCTCTTGAGCTTGTGGATTCTTGCTTGTGTTGTAGATGCTTGCATGCTTAATTGTTGTTGTGTGTTGTGTGTGCATGTTAGGGATGGTGATGATTTAGCTTCTCCTCTCCTCTCCCCTCTCTTGTCTCTCTACCAAGATCCCTCTTGCATGCATGTTGGCATGGAGATCTTTCCATAGCTCCCTCCTGCTTTGCTCTTCACCTAGCTTGTAAATCTCCACTTGGGTGACACAAGTGGTGGTGGAGTGAGCCCCTAGACGCCTCAAAGGGGAGTTAACCCTCATTAGGGTTGGCTAAGTGCACACCTCCAACTCGACCCTTGCATGGTTATTTCTCTTCCTTTTTCCCTCTCTTGTGTGCAAGGTTGTATGTTTAGCTTAACATCTTTGGTGCGGCTGTCGGGGATAGCACTTAGCTTAGGGTCCTCCATCCTCCATATATTTCATATGCTAGAGTCCTCATTTTGCCCGGTTGGAGTACAAATCCACTGGTTGGTTGCATGTTGTTTGATTTTGTTGTTTGTTTGATTGATTATGTTCAATGGAGCTATGGAGGTCAACCAGAGCATTGGAGCATTGAAGTCTTCACCAAAAGTGGGAGACACAAGTAAGTGTTCAATTTTTTCTCTTGACATTCATATAATTTTTTATTTTTGTTCATATTTTATTAAGTTTGCACAATAGTTTAATCATCAAATTAATCTTAATTTATTAGGTTTCTTTATGCATTCTAGGTATTAATAGGTAGTAAGAGATTAGCTCTAGCTCCCCATCAAAACAAAAATCCAAAAATATCAGGAAGACAACTGAATCTGCAAAAATCAAAGGAGGAAAGTAGGCGAAAGTTGCATTCTGGATGAACCTTTGTGAAGTGAATGCTCGTTGCATCCTCACTGAATGGTCGTGGCAAGTTTGCCACACTCATTCCATTCCTCCCGAGCATATCTTGTGAGATCTTCAGCTATTAATTTGGTAGTTAGCATTAAAAAGGGAATAATTGCATTAAGTAAGCATAAATTGTATTAAACAAGGGGTACAGCTGCACTGTTAGAGAATATTTGTAGGCAGTGAGACCTGGAGCATTAAAATCTCTGAAAACTAGAACGCCCATACCACTTACAACGTACGCCCGTACCATTTGAATCGCATAATCGTTCCTTCCTAGAAAGCATACACCCATTCCAACGTGCCACGCCCATTCCATCTCCTTTACCCCGACTACAGCAAGTGTACGTCCGTGCCATATTTGCCATGCCTATACCATCTCTTCTTTCTAAAGCGTATGCCCGTGTGTGCAACCTTGCCATGCCTGTACCATCTACTTGTCACGCTCGTACTTTCTTTATTCAAAAATACACGCATGTTCCTTCCTAAAGCCACGTCCATGTCTTCTAGGAAGCATGTTCCTTCCTAAAGCCACATCCATGTCTTCCAGGAAGCATACGCCCGTGTCATCTTCTTTCTGAGAAGCGTATGCCCGTGTCTTCAACAAAGCGTATGCCTATACCATCTTAAAGCGTATGGCTGTACCATTCACAAAAAGGGACTTTTCACAGGGGGTCCGGCACAGTAATTCCACAAATTCACGCACCTACATTTGGGAAAATTGGTGCGAAACAACCATCTCTTTGATGATATAAACTCTCATGAAGCTCCCTCGCTCATAAGGTCAGACCCATTGGTCAATACAGCTTGGAGCCAAACATGGTGCTAGTCCTTAACAGCACCAGTGAGAGCGAAGATCATCCCAGCATGTGACAAGACACTCTTGACCTTGAAACAAGAGAACTTGAAGCTCAGTGTATGGACATACCACCTGTCCACAGGAGTAAGACCCTACCTCTTCTACACATTCATAGAGAAGCCTTTCTTCAAGGCTTGGCAACTTTATCCTAGGAAACGCATAGTCAGAAGAGCCACATCCCAGGGCGAGAGGTATGGAACACCGACATGAAAGTGAGCCCACATAGCCTCTAGATCCTAGAGTGGAAATAGGGCAAAGCGAGAGCCATCAAACCTAGACTCATCCGCCAGTTTGGAGAGCCATGCCCATCTCGAGGGTGGGCGATTCATTCTGGGCCCAAAGACCCATACTATACCTAGGGCCAGATCCATCTTCCCCCAAGGACCTAAAATGTCATACCAGAGAGAAAGGGCCTACTTGGCCCGTTACACCAACCTGGGCCACCTGTATATCAACAATACCCACCTTGAGAAGCATACCGCGAGTATCACATGGGGCCACATGAGGCACAACCCAACCCACCCATGAGACAAGGACCTCCGATGGTCTATTATCTACCTGGCCAAGCTCCTCCACCCATTGTTTCCCAACCAGCACCCAATGTAGTCATGGCACTGCTAACACCGAAAATGTTGAGAATAGCCATGGAAATAGGAAGGGGGGTGGCTGCTGGTATCACGTCCCTGTCTGGTACCAGCTCAACCAATACTAGGACCCAAACTAGAGTGGAACAAACCCGCAAACATCTCAAAATTAATCACTAAGTTTGATGGGACTGGAGACCCCATCCCACACTTAGAGATGTTCAACCAGATTTGTGAAGCCTTTGGCTATGTGGACGATCAAGTTAAGGTGAGTGCCTTTGGCCTCACCTTAGATGGTAAAGCCGGCCAATGGTTTAGGTCCTTAAAAACTGAAGACAAGGCCACTTTTGGAGCCTTGAAAGAGGCCTTCAAGGTTGGATATTCTCGTCAAGGAACCAGATGGAGTCCTGTTGAGCAGCTATACAATAATAGACAAAAGGATGGTGATGATAAGTTCTCTGATGAAAGGTTAATAGGGAGATTTCTGGAAGGTTTAGATGACGTACCCCTACACAATTCCTTGTATACCTTGGCCCATACCTCCTTTGAGCAAAGCTGCGGGAGTACTATGGACTTCGAGGACAACTTCAAGGGAACACGTTCCTGAGAACTCCATGAGGGCACATGAGAAGCCTCATTCAAGACCACAAACACAAGATCTGATGGAAAGAGCAAGGAGTCCACCTTTGGACAACAGGTCGAGCAGTTGGTCTCGCTGCATTAATGCAGCAAATGACCCAACATTGGAAAACCAGCCAAGGTTGGGATCGAGTTGGCCAACCCCATCTCTATCGAAAGAGGGAGCTAGTATGGTGCCCAATTTGTTGAGCTAACCATACCAGCACGGAGCGTCCACATCTGTGACCTTATTCCACCCTCTACTGCACATATTGCCAAAGATGGGGTAATCATGAAATCACAAATTGCTATCAGCAAAGGGCTGCCCAAGCTCGTGCTCTACCTCAAGCCTTGCCTGCAAACCCAAGGCAACCGTTGGCTTTGCCAGCACACCTGCGCTTCACAATGTACCTCAACCAAGCTGAGAAGTGGCCCAAAGAGGGATTCTTAGGATACCCGAAATGCCCCCCAGTTCGCCCACCTCCACCCCCATTGCCACGGGTCACAAATGTTCATCAGCTAACCTCATGGAAATTTCTGAAGAAGGGGATGAGGGGGAAGTTCCTAAAGGTCCCACCTAGGAACCTCTAGAGCCAACTAGTCCACCCTCCCAAATTCTAAGCCACTACGTAACGGAGGGCGACCAAATTTTCCCAGTATACTTAGCCGCCCCAATCCCACAAAGCCAGGACATGAATACAATGGCTAAACAACCACCCATGCAATGCTACCATTATGTGGGACCTCACCGAGTGGCTGAGTGTCCAATCAAGAAAGGGATGGTAAGTACCTATGTAGACGCTTCCAGATTAACCCCTTTATGCGTTGGGTGTGGGATGATAGACGTGAAGCTAATCCCAGCATCAGCATTAACCTACTGAGTGTAAGAGATGGCTTCATCCATACGGTCCCTCTCAACACCATGACAAGATTTAATAACAGACAGAGGGCCGCAGCTCGTGCTGTATTAGAGGCATCGACCTCACGAGACCAGGGACAAACTAAGGTATTATCTTCAAAGAATGTCCCTGAACAAGTATAAGCAACTAGACACTCAAGAAAGAAAACCACAAAAATCGGCAAAGGGGACAGCTGGGTAGTTATTAAGAGTGGTTCGGAAGATGGCAGGACCACATATGCATCAGCCTCTTCATCTAAAGAGGAACATCTGCTACACTCAACCACCCAAGTTAGGAAACTAATTGACACTAAACAGCTCCATAAAAAGCTTGCCAAATACCCTAACCCCATTGAGGAGAAGGAAAAACTCTTGGTAGCCCATGAATTAGTCAGGGAGGACTGCCAAGCTCAGATAGAAGATGAGCCTCCAACTGCTTACCTTGAGCCATGCCCTTTGGTCTCCAACATGAGACCTACTGATGAAGAGGCCCAGTATATAATAGAGAGCTCCCAGACCAGTCACCCCCTCACAGGCCAACACAACCAACAGAACCCACCACTGGACTGCTACCCCCCACCAGGGAAACCGGGTAGCTGAATATCTCAAAAATTTGGGGGATGACCATCTCAAAAGAATGGACACAGAGGTCCCCATCCAAATACCTTATACAAATAAGAGCTTGAGAACAAGCCAAGGCGACCTTCCTCACGAAACAGCCTCTGTGCTAGAGGCATTGCTGGTCTCTCTTACTTCCTCTCTTCTAAGATCCAAATCCCCATTGGCACCTTGCTTCAAGGTAGCCCAAGCTTATGGAAGGATCTGATGGAGGGATGCCTCGGGGCCGGCATGCAAGAATCCATAGAGCTAGACAGCTCTAATGAGTCACAGGAAGACAAACTCGTTGAACCCCACGAAATCATTGGCACTCCCACAATTCGACTCAATAAGATTGGACAATATTTTGAAGGCGATGAACTCAGTTCTGCATTGCCGATAACCTTTGATGGCCTTCAAGTCACAACAATCATGGATGGGAGAGCAGGAGTGAACATTGTTACCAAACAATGCTGGGTAAAATGGGGAGCACCCACCATGGATGACACAGCATTATTGGTAAAACTCGTTGTTGACGGAGCCATCGCTAGACCCATTGGTCTATTGAAGGATTTAAAAATAAATATCCTTGGAGCCACACCTTTGTGGTGAAAGGTGTGGTGATGAACTTCCGATGTCAACCAGTTTCATACGACTGCATCCTTGGGCGACCATTCATGAGGGAAACTAAAATGATCCACAATTAGGATATCGACCATATCTACATCCAAAGGGAAGATCAAAAAGTTAAGATCAACCTACGCACGTGGAAGGTACATCCCATGGATGGTAGACCCTTCATAGAGGACTCAGTAACAACTACCAGATCCACTACAGTCTACCTATGTCAAACGTGCCATAAAACAATAGATGATGAAAAGGATAGCGAGGAATGTGCACCTCTTTTGGAGCCAAAAGACTTTGAGAATTGGATGCATATCCTTGCTACCTTGGACATACTTCCAAGTTGCATAGGAACCAAGTTTGCTACAGCCAACAGGGAGGAGATCACACCTCTCTACATGCTTAGCACTGCATATCCTTGCTACCTTGGACATACTTCCAAGTCGCACGGGAACCAAGTTTGCTATAGCCAACACGCGGGAGATCACATCTCTCTACATGCTTAGCACTGCATACCTGCCTGATGTCGCTACTCACATGAACCTGAACAGGCCAATATAGCGGAACCATCATGGGGAACACACTCACATAGAAGTTGCAAGCCTAATGGATTCCCTAGGCTAGAATGCTATGTTTTCCCTACCGATTTAGACACCCACTGGCTAAAATATGTAGGGGCGGTTGAAGCACATGATCACTTCAACCAACACCTTTATCTTCAAATATGTGTTTGCTTTGAGGTGCAACTTATATTACATACCACCATTGCAATTCCAACGAAGCTAGTTGGAAGATTATATGCTCCATATTATAAGATCTATTATGTTTTTTCCATTCTATAACAACAAAAAACTAATATCTAAAAGAAAAAGAATACACATTTCTTAAAACTTATTACCTACTCACAAAGTTGTGGTATCACAAATGTATCACAACTTTGTTGAGTTGATAACAAAGAATCCACTTTTATCTCTTTTGACTATTGTATTTGGACCATTGTAGATGACTTTGAACCATTAAATGTCAAGATAATATGTCAAATTGCTAAAAGTTACATTTATGATATCTTGTATGATTTCTAAATAATGAAGACTAGAGGTGAGAAGATTTGTATCATTGGCACTAGCTCGACTCTCTTGGAGAAAGTTAGTCGTTGATTTAGAATCAAAGGTCATTCTTCAATATGCTCCACACAAAGTGACAACCATGTGACCATAATGCTCCAGATTTTCAATAGTACAATAAATATTTAAGCAAAAAACTAAATACTTAATAGGGTTATGTACGTGCTTCAACTTACTTACATGCCAGTCGCATCCTCTTGTAAACTCTATCTCTCACACACTGGTCCTTTCATCGTTATCCCTTGCTTGCCTAAAAGAATTATCTAAGAATCTAAGTGGCATATCTATGGAGAGAAGTGCAAGCTTGGGTGGGCTTGCCTACTAGGAGTATTCTCTAACCATCTAAGTGATATCTATTGAGAAAAGTGAAAGCTTAGGTAAATATGGAAGATATCTATGTCGTCTTCTAAAAAGTCTTCAAGCACTTTATACCTATCAATCCATTTTTGCATTTATGGAGAGTGCAAGCTCGGGTAGATATGGAAGATATCTATGTCTTCTTCTAAAAAGTCTTCTAGCACTTTATACCTATCAATCCACTTTTGCATTTATGGAGAATTCAAGATACAATTTTTTATGATTTTATGTCATAAGGGTTCATCCATCTTACGAGTGATTCCATATCTTTGTAGTAATTCTCCAACTATAAACTCATCATCTTTGTTATGCCAAAGTTGAGGCATATGTGAATCTAATTGACTAAGAATCTCTGACATGTATACCAATGATTCTTAAACTAGCCAACCTTCTACCATTTTCCCTTCAAGCCTTGTCCTTTGTCTCACAAAATCCTTTAAGGTCTTCATAAACCTTTCCAAAAAGAAGGTATCGACAATAACCGGTATTTGATATTACAACCTCATCTACTATGTGTATTTGGATAGTGAGAATAGATGCTAGAAAATACTTCTTAATTAATAGCACTACTTCTATTGAGTTGATTCTTGCCTAATCAATAGATTATAAGTTGATCTCATTTAAAGAAATTCCATCTTACTAATCCAAATGGCGGCAATCCTGATGTCTTCGGTTATAATAGGAAGTACAAACTACAAAGTCACACCATCCATAAACATTAATGAGTTAAGACACTTTCACTATTAATGATCAAATAAAAGAGCTTAAAAGTCTCTATATCATAAGAACTTGTCTCAATCATGAGACTTCAAGCCACTCAACTTATTATTTTCTGGGAAGGCACCCTTGAGGCAATGTATACTCTGTATATGACCTGTTTGGTGTGCAAAAGTATGCAATCACCTTCTTCACTCTTGGATAAAATCTAAATTGCACATGGTAGGTATTAAAGGATAATTTCCATGTGAATGTGCTCTTAGAACGTACATGCATGAAGCAACCACTTCACCATCTTAATTCTCTCTCTCTCATGTTATCTTGAATCGAGTAATGAAAGATCTATGATATAGCAATCTTGTGTTATTATTTTCCCTTTTACAATTATATATGTGCTTGATTCTTTGTTAATGTCATTTTTCCATAAACACAAATCATGTTCTAGCCACCGTAAGAGGATAGCTTTATTGCAATTAGCCATAGAGGGACTAGAGGAGACCTTTGAGAGTGACTATAAGTCAAATACAAAGAGTGATGAGGATGATGTTGACCTTGATTTACATGGTGATGGGATGGGTATGATTGTGGTTGAGGATGCATGGGAGGATCAAGAAGACCTTTGAGAGTGACTCTAAGTCAGATACTACAGAGT